>NW_027394683.1:0-14402 GCF_049309525.1 Garra rufa | reverse complement strand
AATATATATAATTTGATAATTGAAATATAGCTAAAATAAAATTTAGTATAAATATTCGATGGAGAATTTGAACATTTTATATATATATATATATATATATATATATCACAATTACATTGAAATAAGAAATGTTGCTTTGACAACTAACTGAAAAATTACTAAAGCTAAAAATGAAATAAAAATACAAGTTAAAGCTAATCAGTAATTAAAATAACAATAAAATAAAATATAAATGTTAGATGAAAATTTTGAAAATCTGAAAAATTAAAATGAATAAAAGAACATTTTTACTAAATTAAAAAATAACTAAAATTACTAAATTGCTAAAATAATAAAATTAATAATAAAATAAAAAATATATAATATTTATAAAATAGTATGTATTTTATACTATAATATTACAGTATGTATATTATAACAGTATATAAAAAAATACTAAAATAGCACTAGCCATGATTGTTTAGTAGGGTTTGCATTATAAATGTTAATGTTTTTAGCAGTGCAGCTTTAAACAATAAATCAACAGGCATAAAATGAACTCGTCAGCAGTTAGTTTAATCAAAGAAGCTATTCATTAACTAGTCAACTTTGGTTTAAAGGGGATAAAGTTAGAGATGCAGCTTCATCAGCAGTTATTAGCACTAATAACTAATATTTTTTCTATCTTTAAAAAGAAGGTTAATTTGTAAATCCCTCTAAAGCAGAGCTGCTGCGTTCAGCTGATTCTGAAATCATTGAGTTTTGCGCATCGTCACAAAGGTCAGAGATCCAGAGCATTACACGTTTTTACCATCTAAGTGAATTCTGCTGGTTTTCTGATGTCAGAATCAGAGTAGAAGTCGTTTTATGTGAGCAGGATCGTGCAGAACTGCAGAGGCTCATGTTTCTTTCCATTAGCAATGAATGAGTGTTTATAATTTCTCATGTTTTTGAATGGGTCAAAGCTCAAAGGTGCCGCTCGGATGGAGACGCCTGCCAAGGTTTCCTCGCTCTCGTAAAGCAGTGAAATCAGCACATCTGGAATCCTCTCCGTCTGAACATCTCTGTTTCTTGTGGGATATTCATAAGTCCATTTTTCCATAATGTTAGATGCGTGTTGGGCTGAAGCGGGACAATCAGATCCAGACCACACGGGTGTGTTTGTGAAGCCTTTCCTGGCCCGTCTGCTGCTGCTGCTGGAACTGAAGGCCTGTTTGTGTTTCATCTCACTGAGTTTATTCGTTTCTAAAGCGATGGATAAACACTTCTGATTCCACTCCATCTCCATCCAGCTGATAAGACCAGCGTTTGGCAGAGGAAAGACTGAGGCCATTCTTCATCTTCTTTCCCCTGCTTGAGTCTGGATGAGATTCACCGGCTGCTTTTGTGAGAATAAGTTTCAGTTGGAGTGCAAAATTACTATCAATTATCAATTTAAAGAAATCTGAAATAAAATTGCATTAGATGAAAATGTAAAAAAAATTAAATTATTATTTTTTTTTATTTAAATATTGCATTGGCACCTAACTAAAATAAGTTTCAATAGGAGTACTAAAATGACCAAAAAAAAAAAAAAAATATATATATATATATATATATATATATATATATAAAAAAAAAATATATATATATATATATATATATTTTTTTTTTGGTCATTTTAGTACTCCTAACTAAAATTACTAAATTGCTAATTAAATTATTTATTTATTTTTTTTTTTTTTTTTGGTCATTTTAGTACTCCTATTGAAACTTATTTTAGTTAGGTGCTAATGCAATATTTAAATAAAAAAATTAAAAAAATAATTTAATTTTTTTTACATTTTCATCTAATGCAATTTTATTTCAGATTTCTTTAAATTGATAATTGACAGTAATTTTTTTGCACTCCAACTGAAACTTATTCTCACAAAAGCAGCGGGTGTTACTATAACAATTAAAAAATAATGTTACTATAACAATTAAAAACTATAAAATTAAAGAAAACTATTTTATAATTAAAGCTTTAATTATTTAATTTAAATAATAAAAAATTTAAATAATTTAAAGCTAAATAGAAATAAAAAAGCACATAAAATTACTCAAACTGAAATAGTAAGTTGATAAAGGTAAAAAAAATAAAAAGAAATAAATATATCATTTAGAAATAAACATACATATTGGGTGAAATGTTATTTTATAACAATTAAAAAATCTAAATATATTTGATATTTAAAGATGAGATAAAATAATAATAATAATCAAAAATTAAAATAAATTTAAGTTGGAGTGTTAAAATTGCAAAACTAAAAAGCTAAATAGAAATCTAAAATGCAAACAAAAAAGTACATAAAATTACTCAAAATACTTAATTACTCACAATTACTTAAAAAGACTGAATTGCTAAAGCTAAAATTAAAATAATATATATTTAGAAAATAATAAATACATATAAAAAGCTCATTCAAAATATTGGGTATAATGTTATTATAACAGTTACAAAATATTTTTGATAAAGCTAAAATACATTTAATAATAATAATAATAAAAAATTTAAATAAATTTACGTTGAAGTATTAAAATTACAAAACTAAAAATGAAATGTAAAAAAATGAAATCTAAATATAATAAATAATAAAATAATATAAACAAACAAACAAACAAAAAAGTGTATAAAATTACTCAAAACAATTACTTAAAAAGACTAAATTGCTAAAGCAGTATTGTTTAAAAAATTAAATAAATAAATATTTAAAAATATTCAAAATATTGGGAATAATGTTGGTATAACAAATAAAAATTATAAATGTATTTCTGAAGCAAATTAATAATATTAATTTAATAATAATAATAAAAATATAAAATTAAAATAAAGTTGGAGTATTAAAATTACAAAACTAAAAATGAAATAAAAATAATTTAAATCTAAATCTAAATAATTTAAATAATAAATAGTGATATGTATACACATATTAAATAAATAGATATAAAAATCTAATTCTAAATATTTGGTATAATGTTATTATAGCAATTAAAAATTATAACAATATTTTTGAAATAAATCAATAAGAGGAAGAACATACAAATTTTCGATTTTGAAAATGTAAAAAATGTAATTTATTTTTAAAAACTTAAAGTTAGAAAATTAGAAAAATGCAAATAAATAAAACAAATAAGTTGGAGTACTAAATTGCTAAAAATAAAACTGGATTAAAAATAAATTAAAGCTGATTTTTTTTTTTAAATGACAAAGCTACATAACATTGAGAAGTGTTAGACAGAAGAAGGCCAAAGTGATTTTTCTCTCTTCTGTTTTATTCTGGATGTGATTCACCTGTTGTTTTTAATGCTCTTTCTCGGCTCTTTATGAGAAAACTAAACAAGCATCTTCAGTTCAGATGTTCTTGATTTAAACTTCATCTCCTCTCTCGTATTTGAAGCATGAAACTGCATTTTATCCACTGAAAAGGCTCGTGTGCCCCGCAGGTTTGGGTCGGTGGAGCACATGAGGTGTTGAAACGGCAAATATCTTCACGGTCTCGTGCATAATCTCTGACGGCTTTGCTCGTACACGTGTAAACCGACACTCACTCGCTAGAAAAAGAAAAGAAATAGTTGAGCCGCAAATGAAAAGCCTGTCATGGTTAGTCAGTGTTTCTTGTGAGGAAGGCGGATGCGTGTGCATGATGTCCGCACTGTGTTTTTCTATAATGTGCACCGGAGCCATCAAGCTCACAAATGACAGAAGAACACCGTGAAAGTCCAATAATAGACATCTATAGATCTCATATCCTGCGTTCCAGCTCATCTGAAGTCACACAGAAGCTCTGAGAGGAACAATTTGCTCTCTGCTGGAGTCTGACAGAAGAGATTTTCAGCAAATAATGTCTTCAATTTCAGTCAGACGACTTCAGAAGATCTTCAGATGTATGGATGGTATGTTCATGCTGCTTTTTGGTCATTTCCCCCCTCACATTATGGAAAAGAACACTCTGCAGTATACTTTTTGTGTTTAACAGAAGAAAGCCTTGGTGCTTGCAACATCAAGGTCATGAGTTCGATTCCCAGGGAATGCATGAACTAATTACGCTTATTCCTTGAATGCAAGTCACTTTGGATAAAAGCATCTGCCAAATGCATACATTTAAATGATTAATTTGTAGTTAGATATACTTAATTAATTTAATAATAATAATAATAATAGTAATGTATTATTTTGTGTACATTAAAGCATGTTCTAGGATATTTTATTGCAGTACATAATAATAATAATAAATATTATTACAATTATAATTGTTGTTTTGTCATTTTTGTAATTTTAATTGTAATTTTGATAGTATTATTATTATATTCTATATTGTTATTTTTACATTAAATATTTTACAGCACAGTTTGTAGTTAGATATATTTCATTAATTTAATTATAATAATAATAACAATAATAATATATTATTTTGTGTACATTAAAGCATGTACTAGGACATTTTATTGCAGTACATAATAATAATAATAATAATAATAATAATAATAAATATTATTACAATTATAATTGTTGTTTTGTAATTTTTGTCATTTTAATTGTAATTTTGATATTATTATTATTATTATTATATTCTATATTGATATTTTTACATTGAATATTTTTAGGACATTTTACAGCACAGTTTGTAGTTAGATATATTTTATTAATTTAATAATAATAATAATAATAATATATTATTTTGTGTACATTAAAGCATGTACTAGGACATTTTATTGCAGTACATAATAATAATAATAATAATACATTATTATAATTATAATTGTTTTGTAATTTTGATATTATTATTATTATTATTATTATTTTATGCATTCCTTTTATTAAATTCTATATTGTTCTTTTTTACATTAAAGCAATTTTGATGACATTTTACAGCATAGTTTGTACTAAGATAGACTTAATAATAATAATAATAATAATAATAATAATAATTATTATTATTATTATTATTATTATTATTATTATTATAACACTTTTTATTGCAGTACTTAATAATAATAATTATTATTATTATAAATATTATTAAAATTATAATAGTTTTGTAATTTTGATATTATTAAATTCAATATTGTTCTTTTTTACATTAAAGCAATTTTGATGACATTTTACAGCATAGTTTGTACTAAGATAGACTTGATAATAATAATAATAATCATTATTATTATTATTATTATTATTATTATTATAACACTTTTTATTGCAGTACATAATAATAGTAATAATTATTATAAATATTATTAAAATTATAATAGTTTTGTAATTTTGATATTATTATTATATGCATTCCTTTTATTAAATTCAATATTGTTCTTTTTTACATCAAAGCAATTTTGATGACATTTTACAGCAGAGTTTGTACTAAGATAGACTTGATAATAATAATAATATTATTATTATTATTATAAGACATTTTATTGCAGTACATAATAATAATTATACATATAAATATTACTATTATTAAAATTATAATTTTGTAATTTTGATATTAATATTATATGCAATCCTTTTATTAAATTCAATATTGTTATTTTTTTACATTAAAGCATTTATTTTACAGCACAATTTATAGTAGTATAAAGTTTTTAATTTCAATAATAAAAATAATTAGTAGTAGAAGATATATTTAAATTTATGTTATTTTATTAAAGCACATTTTACTGAAGAGTAGCTACTTAAAGACATAGCCTGACACTTTTTGAGAGTTTTTCCTTAATGTCACCTCTCTCCTCCATATCCGTAAATTCATCAGGCCTGGTCTCTCTCTTCACGGGTCAAAAGCAGCTAATGGCCCGGGTCTGGTCCTCCCTTGTTAGTAACGCGTCCCGCTGTTTGTGATTGTCCCTGTTAAGGCACTAAGCTCAGATGTGGGGTCACGTATCCGGCCGAAGCTCTGGCGGCGCTCATTAATCTTCCTTAACGAGGCCGCGTGTTTCCCTGGAGGTCTGCGGACGACCCCAGCGGAGGACGGCGGGGCCCGCGGCGATAATCGCTTAGCGCATCTCCCCGCTGATTTATAGGGCCGGATCCCGAGCGAGGCGCCGTTTGCGGCGATGCAGATGAGCGCGGGGGAACGAGACGACTGGAAAGGGGAGAAGATCAATACGGCAGAGTGCTGTCCATTTGGATAATGGACAATGCAATCATAAGTGGAGTTGTAGAGTTAAGTGGACGGGGCCAAAGCCCTCTTCATTATCTAATACATTCAGGGCTTTTCCAGCGTTAAGTGAATTACAATATTGCACAGAAAGACATTTAACTTGCTTGTTCAGAGGCCAGATAGAATAACATCTGTTCATCCTCCCAAATGAGCAAGAGGCGCACGCTTAGTGTTGACTCACGCT
Source organism: Garra rufa (assembly GCF_049309525.1). Classification (NCBI taxonomy): domain Eukaryota; kingdom Metazoa; phylum Chordata; class Actinopteri; order Cypriniformes; family Cyprinidae; genus Garra; species Garra rufa. The sequence continues at coordinate 8,063 of NW_027394683.1, read as the reverse complement.
TACGGTTAGGGATGTGATGAAGACGGGAATCGTGCAGCTTTTGCATAAAACGGGTAGAAAAATCACATTTTTTAGAAACGATTTCACTTCAGATAATGATAGGCTGGGATTTAATTAAATAAATATGTGACCCTGGACCACAAAACCAGTCATAAGGTTAAATTTGACAAAACTGAGATTTATACATCATATGAAAGCTCAATGAATAAGCTTTCTATTGATGTATGGTTTGTTAGGATAGGACAATATTTGACTGAGATACATCTATTTGAAATCAGAAATCTGAGGATGCAAAAAAATCAAAAATACTGAGAAAATCACCTTTAAAGTTGTCCAAATTAGGTTCTTAACAATGCATATTACAAATCAAAAATTACATTTTAACATGTTTACAGTAGGAATTTTACAAAAAATCTTCATGGAACATGATCTTCACTTAATTTCTTAACGATTTTTGGCATAAAAGAAAAATCTAAAATTTTGACCCATTCAATGTATTTTTGGCTATTGCTACAAATATACCCCAGCGACTTAAGACTGGTTTTGTGGTCCAGGGTCACATATATGCACTGCATGTTTCAGAGCGAACTTTTAGGGCCTTCCTGCAATGAAGAAATTAAGAAATGGGTTTTTAATAACTACTCATTCTTTACAGAGAAATATTACAAATGTAATATAACTTTTTTAGATTACTGTTGCAATTTTACCGTTGTAGTTAGTATTACTATTATTATTGGGTTTTTAAATACTTTTTTTAACAGACATGTTAGGATTGTAATATTGCTTTTATGTATGTGTATTGCAATTTTACATGCATAATTCTTCTTCTTAGTATTTGTTTTTCTTAAATACTAATTTGTACAGAGAAATATTAGAATTTCTGTATAACAGTATGGTCATTTTACAGTTGTACTATAAAATAATTATTTTTATTAATAATAAGTAATATTAATAATAATAATTATTATTATTATTTAGTAATTTGTATATACTTCAGTTCTGAAATCAACAAAAAATATATAATATTTTGAAGTTTAATAATTATAATAATGTAATTATTTTATAATATTAATACTACTAATAATAATACTTATTATTATAATTATTATTGATGTACTCTTCATAAATACTAATTACTTTTACAGAGAGATATTAGAATTATAATATTACATATTTTATGTCAGTGTTGTAATTTTACAGTTCTATCAAATAAAATTATAAAAAAGAAAAAAATAATATAAAAATACATTAAGATATTAGAATAGTAAAATGTATTATTTAAAATATATTTATTGTCATTATTATTAATAATAATAATTATCATTAATATTATTTTTAGTAATTATTTAGTCATTAGTATATACTTGAGATCTAAAATATTAAAAATGTATCACAAAATAATTTATTTTTATTTAGTAATTATAAAAAAATGTAATTATTTTATATTACTATTATTAATTATCAATTATAATTTTTATTATTATTCATGTACTCTTCTTAAAAAATTTTTTACAAAAAATATTAGAATTGTAATATTACATTTTTAATATCAGTGTTGTTATTTTACATTTGTGCTATGAAATAGAATTATAAATAAACTAAAAATATATATAAACATGCAGCAGTATATTAGAATTGTAATATGTATTACTTTAAATATTTATATTTAATAGTAAATGTAATAATTATTATAACTAATTAATTATTTAATAATACTAATAGTAATAATGCTTATTAATATTATTAGTATGAAATTTATATTTAAACAAAATAATACAATTTTAAAAATGTTATATATTTTCACTGGTAATATTACTAGTAATTTTTAATAGTGTTTTATAGTGTCTCATAACTATATAATATATAAGCCAAATTGTGCTGCCCTACAAACAAGCACAGAAAAAATTGGCAGAAAAAAATGCATTTTTTTTTCTCACCAAATCGTGCAGCCCTCTGAGACAGAAACGAGCTTGAATCACGCTGACGATGTAATGTTGAGTTATTGTTTGGTATATTTCCACACATATTCTGGAGGAGTTTCGAGAGCGTCTTCCAGCTCGTCATTCATCAGTGTGTGTTTGCATGTGTTAAAAGATTCAAGTTTCCCAAATCATTGTGAAATCACAGCGCAGCGTCTGATCTCCACAGACCTTCAGCTCTTTGAACTCACTGGACTGACAGCGGAGCGCGTTTGATTCGCTTTCCTCCTGCTCGCTTTTACAGTTAGACCGTCACAAAGACACTGTGATCTCTTTCTTTGATTCTATGAAGGAGGGGTTTTACTACAGTATATTTACCTGGATGCAGAATGCTTTATTGTCATGCTTTTCCACTAGTTCATGTGTAAACAAACAAACACGAGTCTGCTTTAGAGATGCATGACAGTCTGTCAGATTTGCGTTTGCGGTTTGATAACGATAGCGATAAAGGTGTTTGTACTTGTCGGATTTGACGTCTTCTCATGACACGGATCCCCGCAGACGTTCACATGAAGTAAACACACACATAAAGCTTCTGTCAGCATTCGGAAAAGTTTGATTTGATGAAGCTGGAACTTCACTCATAAATAAAGCCTGTTAGTGAGTAAGTGATGGTGAGTTTTGGCAGGCAGATAAAAAAACATAAGGCTATTTAGTTTGTCTAGAGGGGTCATCGGAAGCAAAACTAACTTTTCCATGTTGTTTGAACATTAATGTGTGTTGGCAGTTTGTGAACACAACCACCCTACAATGATAAAAATACACCCAGTGAACATTAAAAGTAATATTCCCTTTTTAAAATCAGCTCATTCTCAGCTTCTTGTGGGTGTGACGACACACAGATAGAGGCCACTCCCACGATAGTTGATTGACATGAGCGTCTCTCCTTAGCCCCGCCCCCACCGATTTCAAACAGTCCGACTCCGATTGCCATTGTATGTCTCAGGTGCAGAGGAAGACTCTAATTGAGTGACTGAGGTGTTCTGTTGTTGGATGTAATAATGAACATGGCAGTCCTCATTTACTCCTGACATCTGAGCCACTGAAGACGCAGAGGATTAATGTTTCTTTCGTTTTTAAAAGGAAAGAGCCGATCCCGATCTACATATGTGTCTATGTTCATGCAAATTGTTCCTGATGCAGCTTCACCCACAGCAGAAGTGAGTAGAAGGTTTTTTTCTATGCATCTTTGCAAATTGCCTTTCTTAATAATGTGCTTGTTGGCAAGTTTCACCGCTAAACGCGGCTAAATGCAGCTAAAATAAACATCATGTCCCCGGCAGAGAGGGGCAGGGTGAGCAAAGCTCATTTGCATTTAAAGGGCCGTACAATAATACGGTGCCTTGCAAAAGTATTCACATTTTGTTTTGTTGCAGCATTATGTTAAACTGCTTTAAATTAGTTCAATTTACACTCCATACACCATAATAATGACAAAGCAAAAACCAGATTTGCTAATTTTACATATTTATTAAAAATAAAACACTAAAATAAGTACATTGCATAAGTATTCATACCCTTAACTCAGTACATAGTTGAAGCACCTTTACAGCCTCGAGTCTTTTCACATCTGCATTTGGCAATTATCTGCCATTCTTTGCCTCACCTTTCACCTCTCAAGCTCTGTCAGCTTGGATGGGGGTTGGCAGAAATTTTCTAGAGTCCTAGTTGTTCCAGTCGTCTTCCATTATGGATAATGCTTCTGTCAACCTTCAATGCAGCAGATTTGTTTCTGAACTCTTCTCTAGATCATCGCCTTAACGCAAGTCTGTCACTGAGCTCTACAGGCAGTTATCTTGGTTTTTGCTCTGATATGCATTTTCAGCTGTTAGACCTTTTCTGAGAGGTGTGTGCCTTTCTAAATCAGACTCATTCAAATGAATTTGCCACAGTTTAACTCCACTCCAAGTGTAGGAACATCTAGAAGCAATATGAGTGTCCCAGAAAAGGGTATGAATACTTATGCAACGGGATCTTTTCAGTTTTTTATTTCGAATAAATTTGCAAAGTTGTTACAAACCTGTTTTGTGCTTTGTCATTATGGTGTATGAGATGTAGATTGATGTGGAAAAAAAGCAATTTAAAGCAGTTTAACATAATGCTGCATCAAAACAAAATGTGAAAAAAATGAAGGAGTATGAATACTTTTGCAACACACTGTATGAGTTGATGTTTTGCAGAGCTGATTTAATCAATGTATATTATAGACTTTTCATTAAGACCCTGAAGAATCATATGAACTTGTGGAAAATGGGCATCTGATGACCCCTTTAAGAAAATAACAAGGTAAAGACCTGTTCTGTAGGAAAGATAACCTTAAATGACTTCTATTGTGATCTGGCTATATCGAAAATAAACATAAACTTGACGTTGAAGGGGCCCCTAAAATAATGGCAGGGGAAACACTGCATAAGGTTTTCAAATTACTTTATAAGTTATTTAACTAAGAAATATGAATTGTACCTCACCTTCAGAATTATAATTGTTTTACCAGTGCTGGACAGAGACTGAGACAGTGCCGAGTTAAACATTTCACGACAGGCACACGGTGAATCGAACAGGAAATCAGACGCAGGAAAAAGGAAACAGAGACTTGAGGAAAGACACCAGATGCTCCTTGAGACAGTCTGTTTTACACTTTATTCTGACTGAGCGTCGCCCGCTTAGACTGATAAAACCACCAGCTGCGCATATGGTTTTGTATATTAAAAAATAATACGATTTTAGTGCCTTGCATGAGGCACAAACAGCAAACCCTGTAGTGTTTTGTGGAAATTGTTGCAGTTACAAACTCATTTGCACTGAGTTCATGAACTCTTTTGGAGGTTGTTCATCATTCAGAGCCTTTGAATTCAGTTTGCAGCGAATGAGATTCAGAAAATAAATATATACAAATGTATGAAGAATTACCTTTAAAGCATTTAAAGGAATTCATAGAAAACTAGAAAAGACAAACCTTGAATGTTGACTGGCAGTAGCTGTGTTTGAAAGGTTAAAACATAGTCTTTATGTTTAGGTTTAGAGACGTTTTTGATGAAGAAAAGATGGATTGATAGATATTGTTTTATTATTTTTAGTGCTGGGCAATGATTAATTGCATCTAAAATAAAAGTTTCTGTGTACCTAACACAGTATATGTGTGTGTACTGTGTATATGTATTATGTGTGTCTGTGTATATATACAGTATGTATATATATATATATATATATATATATATATATATATATATATATATATGTGTATATATCAACATTTTTCTTAAATATATACATGCATGTATATATTTAAGAAAAATGTTGATATATTAAGTATATTTATATATAATAGAAATTATATAAATATATATATTCTCACAATATATACTGTATGTGTGTCTTTATATATACATAATAAATATACACAGTACACAGACATATATTACATACTCAACTTTTATTTTGAATGCAATTTTTATATACTATTATAGTATTTATTATTTTGAATTAGCTTTAGTATTTTCATTTTTAATTTTAGTTTAAGCTTTAGTCATTTTATTATGTAGATTTATTTATTTATTTATTTTAGATTTATCTTTAGGCTTAATTGATTTAAATTTTGGTTTTAGTATTTTTAATGCTCAAGTATTTTTTTTTTTTTTCATTTTATTTAATTTCATTCTATTTTATTTTGTTGACATTTTTTCTCATTATTGTTTAGGTTTTAGGTTTTTCATCAAGAATAATATTAAGTAATTTTGTTATGTGCTTTTGTTATTTTTATTAGTTTTATATTTTAAGTATTTCTATTTAGATTTTAAATAATTTTTCAGTTGGCAACATTTTAAATTTTCTTTTACATTTTAAATTTTATATATATATATATATATATATATATATATATAATGTGTGCTGGGTTATATACATAATGCAGTTGTTGTAAAAAATACATAAATTCGAACTTTGAGGAGCAATAAACAGTCTATATAAAAAAAGTTAATGCAATAGCATATGCAGCTCCTGTTCCATCTTTTCAGTGTAAAGATGACTTTTGTTGATGTTGATAAAATTTTAGTAAAAAAGTAACAATTGAAGAAACTTTTAAATTTAAGTTTTAAACACTCACTGATGCTCTAGAAGGAAATGCAATGCATTAAGAGACTTATTTTGTACTTTTTTATTTTTGGGAAACATGTTCGTATCTTCTATAGGTTCTGAAGGGCAGTACTAAATTAAAAAAATATTACATTTAGGCAAAATAAGAAAAATGTACACGTCTAAAATCTGTTCAAAAGTTTTCACACCCCCCCCCCCCCCCCGGCTCTTAATGCATCGTTTTTTTTTTCCGGTCTGGAGCATCAGTGAGTGTTTGAACCTTCTGTAATAGTTGCATATGAGTCCCTCAGTTGTCCTCAGTGTGAAAAGATGGATCTCAAAATCACACAGTCATTGTTGGAAAGGGTTCAAACACACAAAAATGCACACAAATTTGAAAACTAAAGAACAAGGGAGTCATGAACAACTATCACTAAACAAAAAAACACAGCTGTGGATCATTCAGGTAACAGCACAGTATTAAGAATCAAGGGGGTGTAAACTTTTAAACAGGGTCTTTTTTCATAAATTCAACTATTACAGTATTTTCTCTCGTGGACTATATGTAAAAGTCTTATTCAGGTCAGTACTAAATAAACAATAACATGCATTTTCTATGATCCCTCTTATTTTGGTAAAATTATTAACATTTTGCAGATTATTTTCATTTTCAGAAGTATCTGGATGAACGTGCATGTAGTCGTAGTTGAGTTTGCAGCGTCACTTCTTTGCTGCTTTCGGAGCATAAGCGCGCTTGTGTTTTAATCTGTGACTGATAGCAGCATCTGCTGTGTGTCGCGGCGCTGAAGTCCTGCACGTAATGATTTTGCAGACGCGTTATCAGAGAGCAGATCTTCACAGGACGGTTCTTTGTGCGCTGCCTCACAGGGCCGCATTGTGTTTCAGGAACAGGTGTCCTTTCTGTCCGGGCTTGTAGTGCGTTGGTCTGCGCCTCTCCTTTTACACTGGAACCCGAACCAGACGCAGCTCATCCACTTCCACTGACAAGTTGGGCTCTTTCATGACGTGACGGCCATCAAAGATTAATGCCGTATCCTCCGGGCTAATCACAGTCGCTCAAAGAAGCCCAGAGGAGCGTAGAACCGCTGCTTTTATGTCATTGTGGGTTTTTATTTGAACAGGCAGATACATCTCTGCGGCCAGAAGCTCTTTTATGCTCAGGTGAGGTGGACTCGCATGACAATTACAGCCCCACGTTCATTTTACTAGTGATTTTGATTCATTCTTATGGTATTTATATAATGGACTTATGTATATAATATTAACTAAATATTTCAGTAGATTAAAACATTTTTAAATATGAAATTTTGGGTGTGTGTATGTGTGTGCATATATATATATGTGTGTGTGTGTGTGTGTGTGTGTGTGTGTGTGTGTATATAATTTTGTGTTTTTAATATATATTTACATTAAATATTTGAGATTAAATAGATTGCATTTTTTAAAATTGTTTTGTGGATCTGTATTCATTCCATATAATTTTTTAATATAACTATAATGTAGTTTTAATTATACTTTTTAATTAAAATACAATTTCATTAAATGTAATAATGTACTTTTTGTACTTTAGATAATAATTATATATATATATATATATATATATATATATATATATATATATATATATATATATATAATTTTAATAATTGTATTATATATATATATATATATATATAAACATTATCAAAAAATTCACATTTCATTAGTAGAATTCACTAACAGAATTCTTAATTTTCATAAATATTTTATTCTTATTAATTTATTTTTATTTATTACTAATTTATTGCTATTTATTAAATATGAAAAATATATCATTGTAAAAATATAAGTATAATGTAGTTTTAAATACACTTTTTAATTACAATATAATTTTATGACATTTAATAATGTAACTTTAGATAATAATAATTAAATATTTAAATAGATTTAAAAATTATAACATAATTTTTTTATAAATACTTTATTCTTAATCATTTATTATTTAATATGTAT
>NW_027394682.1:0-14402 GCF_049309525.1 Garra rufa | reverse complement strand
GATGCGATTAATCGCGATTAATCGTGTCCCAGCCCTAATATATATATATATATATAAATAAATAAATAATACTGATAAGATACCAAAAGTACTGCAAAATCTACTACTAATAACAATATAAAACGTACTAAGGATTAATGAGCTGCTGGGTTCATGAATATTAATTACCTTGTCTGCGTTCGCTCGAACAGATTTGCTGAAATCAAAACAGCGATGATAATTGGTGAGAACCGGCAGTTCTCAAAAGCTGAAGAATTCCAATGGAATTCTTGACAGGAAAATACAACAATAAATATCGTTTACATGTAGCGTATCAATTCTGCATGGTTTGTAAGACTCTCTCGCTCTATATCTTTCTTTGCTGTGTGTGAGACAAAGTGACAGCTAGTTAGAGTTTACGGTTTGTCAAACACAGGTGCACTGCACATCCATTCAGATGAAGTGAAAATTAAAATTATAAACAATTTTTTTTTTAGTAACGATGCATTTTATTGTCAGTATGTAATGGGGAAAACAGTAATTAATTTGATTAATTGTTACTGAATAAAATAACGCCATTAGTAATGCCATTTATTTATAACACCATTATTCCCATAACTGATTAAGACTGCATGGCAACGTGAACTTGTGAAGTCTTAGACACAATGTTCCAGTCAATTTGTGTATTTTTCTTACGCTTCCAAATAAATCCAAAACATAACCTGAAAATCTAAAAAACGGTTATTTCATTTTTGAATAAATGCTTTCAAACAAATTGGTAGAATGAATGATTCAGTGACTCACTCATAAAGACAGTCACCTCTTTTGTTCCTGAATGAATAAATGTTTTAATCGCATTGGTTAATTAAATGACTCATTCATAAAGTCACTTGCCACTAACTGCAAGCATAGTGATGTAACGTTCAGAAAGAGTCACTGAAATTTTTATTATTTATGAGCAGTATGAACAAAATCACTGTGGGCTCAGTATCTGGGCTATGCAGTTCACTTATTGTGTGCTGAAATGGATTTTAAAAAAGTAGCTTAAACTTATTTCTACAAAGATTTTAAGATTTTGGTAAATTGTTTTGTTTGTTTCTAAGATTTTGCTTGGAAACAAACTAAGTACTTCGATATTCATGACAAGTGGACAATCTGTTGGTTTGGTTTCCTGACCATGTATATAGAGCAGCTGGCACGTGTATGTATTGTCACATTAGCAGAACAGGTGTTCTGTAAAAACCTGTATAATGCTTGTCACACTCTGCGGCCTCATTGCCAAAACTCAACGTGTTAAAGGAAAAAAAAAAAAAAAAAACTTGCAAACTGAAGCATAGCAAAAATGCTCCTCTTATTCAGGGAGGTAATTCTGTAAGTTGATGCCTGAAAATGTTTTATTCAAGAGTTTGCCTGCTTGGTTAGCAGAAACTGGAGGGAAAGTGGCTTGGAATCCCTGTAGTGAAGTAGTCAGAATGATGCACAGTTGTTCTAGGCAGAATAATATGTCTTTGCAATAAGCATTGGTTTAAAAAAAAAAAACTTTCTTTTTCGCACTAAACAACTGAAATATTCACCGTAATTATAAACTTCTGAAATTGGTTTGATGCCGCCAATGCAATGGTTTGTCTGTACAGCCCTCTTGAGTATAGTGAGTTACACTAGTGCATTCATCTGTCGGACGCACAACATATTTGATGCTGAGTAGAGAAAAACTGTGGTATAAACTGCCAATTTGGCCAGCACTATTAAAGTTGTGGATGTCTCTTTATTCTGCTTCTTTGTTGGGCCCTTTTCCTCATCTTTATTCCCACAGGCACTTGTGAAGCCAGAAAACAGGGACTGTTTATTTGCATATGAATTGATGTGATAAATTTGCCTCTATTGATCAAATGGCACAGGTCCTGCCCTGTGTCCTCTTTGTAAACGAAAAATAGTTTAGCTTGTGCCAATACATGGGCAGGAATCGGCGTATTGAGGGAGGTGACATGACTCCGAAGGAAGCTGTGTGAAACAAAACAACAGTTGGCAGGTGACTGATGCTGATGTGACCGCTTGACAAGAGATCTATACCTCATGCTGCGAGAACAAACATCTCTGCATTGGATAAAATCAGCTGTGGGATTTAAACAATTAGGTGCACACTGACAAAATAATCGTAGCAGAGAAATAGAGTGTGCAGCCAGCAACAGAAAAAAAAAAAGTGGTACAAATGGAAAATTCACTACACATTAGGCACATTAGGTTGAAAAGCTAAATCAGCCCTTCAGATTAGCAGGTTTCCCACTCATTTTAACAACATAGTCATGGCTCTTATGGAATGGGAGAGCACACAGTCCCAGTGGGTGCTGAAAATCTGTCTGGTTTATTATTGGTCCCTTATAGTGAAATTGTAACATTAAAGTTTGTAGAATAAATACAGTGGTGTGAAAAAGTGTTGGCCCCCTTCCTGATTTTTTTTTTTTTTTTGCATGTTTTTTTTTTTAATGAAGGGGGGAAAAAATCCCTTTGTGAAAAATTGTTTGTTAGTTTATTCCTAGTAGACTGTTTACATACTAATCCTAAATTTAAAATAAGTTAATATATAAAATAATGTATTGTAGTAGAAGTACATTTTCTCAAAAGTTGTACTTAAGTACACTTAATATGAATGCATTATTAGCATTAACACTTAAATTGATTTTGAGTGCGGTAATTTTAAGTTTACATTAACTTGATTTTATTAAAAATCTATTAGTAATGTATTGTAGTAGAAGTACATTTTCTCAAATGTTGTACTTAAGTACAGCTAATATGAATGCTTTATTAGCACTAACACTTAAATTGATTTTGAGTGTGGTAATTATAATAAAACATTATTGCCTTGAGGTATGTGTGTTGTAGGTAAAGTCAAGGAATGATCAGGAAAGCCAAGGATGGGCATGCAGAAGGGATGACATGTTTGTGTATTTCCAGAGTAGTCACTAATAATATGAAGCTTTTTTTTCACATTTTGTATATTATTTTCATATACTACTGTAATACTTTAAATTAGTCGTAAATATACTTGTTTATTTTTATATTTTTTATAAATATAAATGTTTAAAAGTAGGGTTCAAGTGTATTTTGTAAATATATATATATAGTTTTTTTTTTTTTTAAATACAGATATAGTATGTTAAAAGCACATTTTAGTTCAATTTCATGGTGTCTCAAAATAGCATAGTTGAGTACACTTAAATGGTCTTAAGTTTATCTTAAAATGTACTTAATACAAATTTTTAGTACATTAAATACAAAATTAGTTTGGGACAATAGAGCACTTTTAAAACAGTATTTAGCACACTTTTTTCACAATTTATATATTCTTTTAATATATTACTATTATACTTTAAATTAGTCATACATATATTTATAAATGTTTAAAAGTAGAGTTCAAGTGTATTTCTAGCTGTAAGTAAATATATTTTCTTAAATACAGATATAGTATGTTAAAAGCACATTTTAGTTCAATTTCATGGTGTCTCAAAATAGCACAGTTGAGTACACTTAGACGGTATTAAGTTTATCTTAACATATACTTAATACTATTTTTTAGTACATTAAGTACAAAATTAGTGTGCGAAAATAGAGCACTTTTAGTACAGTACTAAAAAGTATACTTAGTGTACTTAAAGTGTATTTTAGCACACTTTTTCACATTTTGTATATTATTTTTTAATATATTACTATTATACTTTAAACTATTCTTAAATATAGTTATAAATGTTTAAAATTAGGGTTCAAGTGCATTTCTAGTTGTAACTAAATATATTTAATACAGATAGTATGTTAAAAGCACATTTTAGTTCAATTTCAGGGTGTCTCAAAATAGCACAGTTGAGTACACTTAGATGGTATTAAGTTTATCTTAACATATACTTAATACTTAGTACAATATTAGTGTGCGAAAATGGAGAACTTTTAGTACATTACTGAAAAGTGTACTAAGTATACTTAAATAAAGTGTATTTTAGTGCACATTTTTTTACCTGGGTAGGGGGCAAACACTTTTTTCACACAGAGTCATGTGGGTTTGGGTTGGTTATCTTTGATTATTATTTAAATTTGTTTGATGATCTGAAACATTAAAGTGTGACAAACATGCAAAAACAAAGAATCAGGATGGGGGACAACACTTTTTCACACCACTATATACTCTTTAAAATAAAGGTTCTGAAAGTTTTTTGGGAGGTCAGTGATGCCATAGAAGAAACATTTTGGGTTATTCGAACTTTACAGTGAACAGTTTTTAAAAGAACCATTTGTTTTTCTTAGTGTGGAGAACATTTTAAAGGAGTCATCGGATGCCCATTTTCCACAAGTTGATATGATTCTTTAGGGTCTTAATGAAAAGTCTATAACATACTTTGGTTAAAATTTTGCAATGGTAGTGTAATGACAGCACCCTTTTTACCTTGTCAAAATCAGTTCTTTTCACAGCAACCTGTTTTGTTGCATGCCTCTTTAAATGCTAATGAGCTTTGCTAATGCACTCTCTCCTATGTGGTTACAAGCCGTCCTGTTTACTTTAGTCACAAAACTTGCTAACTAGCACATTATTAAGAAAGGTGATTTGCAAAGATGCACAAAAAACCCTTATACTCACTTCTGCTGTAGGTCAAGTTGGATCACAAATGATTCGCACAAACATAGACACATTTAGGTAGATCAGGGGGTGCATTCCCTTCAAAAACAAAAGTAATCCACTACGTCTTCAGCGGCTAAGATGTCAGGAGTAAATGGCGACTGCTATGTTCATTATTCATCCAACAACAGAACACCTCAATCGATTAGGAGCCATTCTTGTCTACGTTGTCTTTACAGCTCACTCAGGGCGGATCAAGGTGAGACATCCGTGTCAATCAACAATCATGGGATCAAGGCCGCATTGGTCTGCCAAGTATCGAAGAATGGCTTGATTTGAAAAAGGGAATATTATTTATAGGGATAAAAAAAAAAAAAAAACACTGGGTGTATTTTTATCATTATAGGGTGGTTGTGTACACACACTGCCACCACACATTTATCTTCTTATGTAAAAGTGAATTTTGCATCCGATGACCCCTTCTATAATCTATAATTCTAAAGAACCAGTTACCACTTTAACATTCATGGAACATTTACGTTGCACAAAAAGGTTCTTTACAGGGATAATTCACTTTTCAGTTTTATTAGCATACACAATATACAGTTGGATTTTTGCATAAATGATCCTTAAATTTGATATGGTCTTCAATAATTGATTGTCCTCCACAAGAGGAAAAAGCATGTGAGCCCTTGGATGCATTTACTAACTGGTTGACTTTCCTATTGCAGTAATAACTTCCACCAAACATTTCTTGTAACTGAGGACCAGACCTGAGCAACTGTTTTTCTGAAAACCATTTTTTTCTGCACAAAAATTAAGCTTCTAGCGTTAGTTCTGGCGGGTCACGTGAGTCAAGCTCGCATCAGCTGACTCTCAGCTGATCACATCTACCTATAGGAATGCTAATCCTATCACAGCATTTTTATATAAGGCTGCATTTAGCATTATTCAGTAGCTTTTTCGCTTGCTCAGGAGCAAACACCCTCCTCCATCCCCAACTCCTCCTTTTGCGACAGTCAGGACCTGGTTACTGATTCAACTGAATCAGTCTCCTTTTATCTCAATCTATGTTTACACTTAAATATCATTAAGTACATTGATGATATCTTGTTCTGTTCTGTTTACCCTGGGGGGTTATTATTATTATTGCTGCTCTCCCTGCTCATTCACGACATGCTGCATGAATGGGCAGGGAGTTGTGCCAGAACAGAACTACCCCGCCAAATCAAAATTGTATGCTAAAGTCTATCATTTTGACGATAGTGGTCCTGACAGAACTATTTTAGTTCAGCATTTTTCTTGATATGCCTGGTGTAATTTGCTCTCTTAAGGTCAAGCCGAAGCCACATCAACAGAGATGCTAGAAGATTTCAGAGTCTTTACTTGACACTGATGTTCAGAGTTCTTCTGAACATTATCGAGCAGTCTGTACTGTGCTCTTGCAGTCAACTTTGCATCTTTGATCAATGATGATACAATGTTTTAGGCTACATTTACACTAGTGCATTTTCGTTTTAAAATGCATAACTTTTGCTATGGTTAGGCCTGTCGTTTACGCTACACTTGCGTTTTCGACCCTTAAAAACTGAAACTCTCAAAAACACAGCAAACCCTGTTTTAGTTTGAAAAGTCTGGTTTTGCATTTCAGTGTAAACAGACTAAAAACAAAACTTTTGAAAAGGATGGCGTGGCTGCCCACATTCGCTCTGCTTATCCTTGTGTATGACCATGTAAACTATAACATCATGCTCGTTATGAATGGTCATGTGACATGCGTTTTCAGTTATGTAGTGTAGATAAAGATTGTTTCTGAAATGCAGTGATACCGCTAGTGTAGACGAGGATCATTTGAAAATTAATTAATAAAAACACACTAGTGCAAACAGGATCTTAGAACCATTGTGCTAAGAAAACACACTTACACTCTTAAAAATTGGGATCCATGGTTCCATGAAGAACCTTTAAAGGGCTAGTTCAATAAAACTGAAAATTTATTAATTAGTAAAAATCAATAATTACTCACCATCTTGTCATTCCAGACCTTCATTCATCTTTGGAACACAAATTAGGATATTTTTGATAAAATCCGAAAGCTTTCTGACCCTGCATAGACAGCAACAAAAATACCACGTCCAAGGCCCAGAAATGTAGTAAGAACATCATTAAAATAGTCCATGTGACATCAGTGGTTCAACCTTAATTTTAGCTACGAGAATACTTTTTGTGCACCAAAAAAATAACGACTTTATTTAAAAATGTCTTATATTCCCTGTCAGTTTTTGGTTGAACCACTGATGTCACATGGACTATTTTAACAATGTTTCTGGGCCTTGAATGTTGCAGTTGCATGAGAACAACAGCTCCTGCGTCAGCAACACTACACATATGCGTAGTACTGTCCTGAATGCACATCGAAGACTGACAGGAAAGAGAAGAAATTGTTGAATAAAGCTGTTATTTTTGTTTTCTTTGCACACAAAAAGTATTTTTGTAGCTTTTTTAAATTGAGGTTGAACCACAGATGTCACGTGGACCATTTTATCGGGTGACTAATTAAGGACAGAATTTTCATGCTTGGGTGTACTATTCTTTTAAAGGTTCTTCACAGAACCACAGATCCCAATAAAGAACCTTTATTTTCAAGAGTGTATGTACAAAAACGTTGTGCCATGTTTGATCAAAGATGTACAATTGACTGCAACAGCACAGAATGCTCAGTGTTGTTCATAAAAACTCTAAAGTGTCAAGTAAAGACTCTAGCATCTCTGTTCAAATGGCTTGGCTTGACCTCAGGAGAACAAATTACACCAGACATACCAAGAAAAATGCTGAACTAAAACAGCTTTGTGCAGAAAAATGGTGTACAATTCCTCAGGTCTTATCCTCAATTATAGAAAACGTTTGATGGAAGTTATTACTGCCAAAGAAGGTGTCAACCCGTTAGTAAATAAATCCAAGGGCTCAAATGCTCTTTCCACTTTTGGAAGATATCTATTGTTGAAGACCAGATCAAAATTATACTAGACTAGAACCAGCAGACTGAGGAACAGCTTCTTTCCCAGAGCTGTCTCCTTATTGAACTCTGCCCCCCACTGACACCCGCCCCTCTCACCCACCCCACACTCTCCCCACTACCATTGCACTATTTAATATTCTTTGCACTACACTGTACATACCCATTTGTAAATGCACATTTCCATTGCACATATACATATTGTAAATCTGTGATAAATCTATACATGTCTATTTGTAAATTCCTGCTTCAGTAAACAGCAACCTGTATATTATGTTCATATCTACCTGCAATTTACATTATAGGTAATAGCAACCTGTATATTATGTTCATCTATTTGTACATTCTAATGGTAGTTAATTATCATCTGTAAATTATGCTCACAGTACTACATCTGTAAATTTTATCCATATCCTCTCCCTGTACATATCTCCTATAAGTGCACTTATAACTTATAAATTATACCTATATCCTGCACTTGCTGCTTATTGCACTCCTGGTTAGACCTAACTGCATTTCGTTGCCTTGTACTTGTACATGTGTAATGACAATAAAGTTGAATCTAATCTAATCTAAAAATTACTGACAGTTTATGCAAAAATCCAACTGTGTATTGTGTACTTTAGCAAAACCGAAAAGTGGCATGATCAAAACTTGAGTCTTCCACGATAAGCCATCTTCATCAAAACTTCATCTTAAACATGTAACCTTGAAGCATTTTAAATTTCAACTTGAGGGAAACTCTCAGTGTTGATTTCTGATGAGCTCTTTGGGTGGTGCCACCTGCTTGCAGCTCTCCAATTCCTGCTCCTACAGCTAATTACAGTGAACTGACAGCATCTGTGTTCATTACCTACATCCCCCCACTGAGCTAAAGACACGCTGTGACCCAATACACCGTGGGGGTCCTTAGCCGGAGAATGTATGCACCCCAAACAATGTGCTAGATGAGGAAAAACTTAAAGTATAGCAATGAGATGATAATGAATGGGGTTGTGTTTACAGTGTTTCTGTTGGATTTGGCATCAAGTACGTGAAAGCTGTTTTGAAAGATGTTGCGAGGACGGGGATCTTGAGGGAGGGTGATGCTTTGCCTGTGTAATGACAGAGTGAGGACTGCGGCTGCAGGTGGTCACGTCCAATATTTACACAACACGTGATATTGTGAACATTTGTGTCTATATGTGTGTCTGTTTATGCATATGATAGGAGGAAGTATTGCTCAGTCTTTTTTTCTTAGACTCAGGATGAAGTTCATACTTATAGAACTGAAAGCTAAATTCTCAGATCTTTTTCTCTTGTTATTTTCAAAATTACACCATCATTGAGGGGAAACGGTTGCGCTCGGGAAATTACAGTGGCAGAATGTCTTTGTTCCATTTTCTTGAATGGAGGAGTAATTTTGAAATTGAAGAAAGAAGATCTGAGAGTGTGTGATTTTATGTTCAGTTTAGATTTTTTTTCCAGGCGTATAAACTTTATTCCAACTGACACCTAAAATTTATGGTTTTATACAGCCAATATTCAAAAGTTGTATGGAAGGTATACCTACTCCTTATTTTAAACCATGACACTATAAACACTAACATATTATTACTTTGCCGCATTATGAAGAACTTCATATCAACTGGATTTATGTGATTTTTTGTTTTATTTATGAATAGCTCCCTCACCTGCAAACGTCATACGTGTACCTGCATACGTGTCACCTCAGTTCTGACTTGTCCATTTGTAATGCTCTGTG
Organism: Garra rufa; assembly: GCF_049309525.1. Taxonomy (NCBI): domain Eukaryota; kingdom Metazoa; phylum Chordata; class Actinopteri; order Cypriniformes; family Cyprinidae; genus Garra; species Garra rufa. The sequence continues at coordinate 5,060 of NW_027394682.1, read as the reverse complement.
ACGTTTTAAAATAACATACCATCTGCACTACACCTAAACCTGCCCCATATTATGAAAAAAAAAAGAATGTGATGTAAAAATGGAATTTGACTAGCGCAAACATTAGTAAAACACGTTGCATGATTAGTTTGAATACTCTCCTCTCATACATTTTGTGTCTGAAAGGGAAACTTCTATAAATGTGTATTCAAGGTAAGACCATGGTGGCGATCTGAGTAGGGTCGAAATGACTATAACACTATTTTCACTGCATGTCTTTGGTAAAACCTGACAGTACAATTTTAATGCCAAAAGACAGTTTGTGCTGGCGCATGCTGGTAGTAAATCTGGCCCTAAGTCTGTGAATGTACAGTGAGGAAAAAAATTATTTGATCCCCAGCAGCTTTTGTATGTTTGCCCACTGACATAGAAATAATTAGTCTATAATTTTAATAGTAGGTTGAACAGTGAGAGACAGAATAACAACAACAAAAAAATCCAGAAAAATGCATTTGAAAAAAGTTATACATTTATTTGCATTTTAATTAGTGAAATAAGTATTTGATCCCCTATCATTCAGCAAGATTTCTGGCTCCCAGGTGTCTTTTATACAGGCCACAAGATCTTAAAGGGAGTTCTCCTAATCTCAGTTTGTTACATGTATAAAAGATACCTGTCCACAAAAGCAATCAATTAATCAGATTCCAAACTCTCCACCATGGCCAAGACTAAAAAGCTGTCCAAGGATGTCAGGGACAAGATTGTAGACCTACACAAGGCTGGAATGGGCTACAAGACCATCGCCATGGTGCGATTGTTTGCAAATAGAAGAAACACAAAATATCTGTCAATATCCCTCGGTCTGGGGCTCAGTGCAAGATCTCACCTCGTGAACTTTCAATGATCATGAGAACAGTGAGGAATCAGCCCAGAACTACACGGGAAGATCTTGTCAATGATCTCAAGGCAGCTGGAACCATAGTCACCAAGAAAACAATTGGTAACACACTACGCCGTAAAGAACTGAAATCCTGCAGAGCCCGCAAGGTTCCCCTGCTCAAGAAAGCACATGTACAGGCCAGTCTGAAGTTTGCCAATGAACATCTGAATGATTCAGAGGAGAACTGGGTGAAAGTATTGTGGTTAGATGAGATCAAATTCCAGCTCTTTGGCGTCAACTCAACTGTTTGAAGGAGGAGAAATGCTGCTTATGACCCCAAGAACACCATCCCACCGTCAAACACGGAGGTGGAAGCATTATGTTTGGGGGTGTTTTTCTGCTAAGGGGACAGGACAACTGCACCGCATCAAAGGGACAATGGACAGGGCCATGTACTGTCAAATCTTGTGTAAGAACCTCCTTCAAGAACCTCAGCCAGGGCATTGAAAATGAGTCGTGGATGGGTATTCCAGCATGACAATGACCTAAAACACACGGCCAAGGCAACAAAAAAGTGGCTCAAGAAGAAGCACATTAAGGCCCTGGAGTGGCCTAGCCAGTCTCCAGACCTTAATGCTGTAGAAAATCTGTGGAGGGAACTGAAGGTTTGAGTTGCCTAACATCAACCTTAAAACCTTAATGACTTGGAGAGGATCTGCAAAGACGAGTGGGACAGAATCCCTAAGATGTGCGCAAACCTGGTGGCCAACTACAAGAAACGTCTGACCTCTGTGATTGTCGACAAGTACTACATCATGTTTTGCGAAGGGGTCGAATCCTTATTTCTCTCATTAAAATGCAAATCAATTTTTGAAATGTGTTTTCTAGATTTTTTGTTATTCTGTCTCTCACTGTTCAATTACCATTTAAATTATAGACTGATAATTTCTTTGTCAGTGGAAAAAATGCACAAAATCAGCAGGGGACTGGATATTGTTCAATATATGTACATTGTTTACTTTCAAATTTCTAATGATGCCCCACGAGTCAAACACTGCTTCAAAGCTGACATGCATTGAGTTTGGTCCAAATATATCTTGTGTGTGTGTGTAGGAGTGAATATGGAGAAACATCTAACAAGTTTAGCATAGCAGAAGTAAAAGGCCTGCAAAAGTATGTGTTTATGAAGCATAAGGTGCTAATTTGTTACTGACATCTGACATCTTTTTCAACATGTTGTTATTCTTGTGAAATTGTGTGTGTGTGTGTGTGTGTTTTCTTCCCCCTTCTTTTAATTTATCATATCCAAAGGCTGGAAATAGGCATTTTTAATTCTGTATTTAAGACTTATGAGAGGTCTTTAGATTAATTCTGTTCACAATTGAATAAAAATGAAGTAAGCGCTTGGCCAAGGCATATTTAATGACTCCAGTTATTGCGGAAACTACCTGGAGTTGAACTAAGAACTGAATTGCTCTGCCTATGCTAATGACACAAAGGGTGGAGGAAAGGGGAATTAAAGTAAATGTAAATCAATATGGCTGTTCAGTGACTAAGTGAGCTGTCGAGTAAAGAGTTAAGTCAGCCCTATGTTACACACTGTCTAAACACTCACTACTGCGGCACCAGTTGATGGCTTGATTTACATAACCTGTGATGAGCGGAAAAAAGATTCGACGAGGGATGGATGAGGGAAATTAAGTAATTATCCTTTCAAGTGTAATTTTCAGAGTTGCTGGATATTAACCTATGCAAATTAATTCTCCCCAAAATCCCACTGAGAACCTCAGGTGATTCAGCTAATGGGAACTTGCTAGTCCTGGCTTGTGGAACTATATACATATATATATTACAGTCTATCTTTCTAAGGCTCAATCCCAATTCTACCCCTTACCCCTAAACTTAGCCCTACCCCTCCGTTTGGTGCGTTTACGTGAAGGGGTAGGGGTGTCTCATTTCTCTTTTGGTTGGAGGGGTAGGGGTAAGGGGAAGGGCCAGATAGCCCTCCAAATAAAGATTTTTCGGGACCTCACTTCAAACGAAGGGCTAAGAGAAATTTCCAACTTGGCTGCTCACTCGAGCAAGCAGACCCATAAATGCAAGTAATTTTTGCCTTTAATAAGGATTTTTACGACAATGTTTCATTATATGTATATTACCTTCAATATTGTGTTTGTGTTTATTAGTGTTTGCAAAAAAATCGCTAAAGTTTGCTAGCAGATAGCACTGATTGCACGATATTACAAAATATATTTTTATGTCATATACACTTGACTGCATGCTAGAAACACGAAAGACCAGTGGCACGGCAAATTGCAACGGTGGTGTAGTGGAGGGTGTACGCAGGTATACGGTGTATACACACTTCCACTTTCCCCTCTGATGCGCATTATTCAGTAGTGTCCTGCATTAGCCAAAATCATGGCAGTCCACCACATCCAGTCATGTGAATAAATGTAAATATTCGCTAAAAACACCCAATAAAGGCAGTGATGATGCAGTCAGGACCGTGGCGCCGGCTTGCTTTGAAATATATTTGATGATTGCGCCTAATGTACCTGCGCCCGCCCTGTCTCCCGCACCAGTAATTTAAATCAGTACATAATAATGAAAACAATACCTTACAAATGAAAAGAAGCAGAGTTTTACGATCAGAAATTTCTTAAACCAGTGAACCCCTGTAAACATTTTAGTCCAAGGATCCAGTAAACGAATGCGATCAAATAGAAAGTTCAAAACGAAATTCACAAATGAAGCATATACCCACTTCTCCCTTCTCTTGTTTGTTTTGTTTACGGACATATATGTACATGTGAATGAACGGTACGTACACCGTACATTTGTACTTTTTGCAACATGACAACATTTTTGACATCTTGGAATGTGTGATAAACATCTGCGCATGTCCTCTGACGTAACATTAGGAACTAGCGAGAACGTATGATGACGTATAACAGTGTTGTAGTGGTGTCCCATTTCTTAGGGGAAATATTTTAGCCCTTCCTCTTTCCACTTTGTTTCAAGGGACAAGGGGAAGGGGCGAGGGTAGGGCTGTGCAATATATCGAACGATATTGTGAGGCGCGTTTAGTCAATGAAGCCGGTGCTTTGATTAGTAGTAAATCTCCATCACGTATCGAATGCGATATTAAGCTCGATATGGCTTGTCAGAGATTTACGTCTCTGTGTATCAATTGCCGCTCCAGCGGAACCTGAGCGGAACGCACGTGATGGAGATTTACTACTAATCAAAGCACCGGCTTCATTGACTAAACGCGCCTCACAATATCGTTCGATATATTGCACAGCCCTAGGCGAGGGGTAGGTGAAGGGGTAGAAAATAGAATTGGGATTGGGCCTAAGTCTTCTTGTCCGTCCAGACATTTGTCTAACAGTTACAGAGAGGTTGGTTTGCACAATCAAAACACTTCTATGCTATTTCAAAGAATATAACCTGTAAACGCAGGACTCGTAGGGAGCGTTGTAAGATCCAGGTGCAAGCTTTATTAAACAGATCGTTGTCAAGACAGGCAAGGTAAAACACCGGCAAACAGTAACATCCAAGGCAAGACAAAAGCGTAATCCAATAGGCGTGGGTCAAAATCCAAGTGAGCAGTCCAAAGTAGCAAATGAAACAAAACAATGAAACAAGGAAAAACTACTACAATGAAACAAAACTATGACCATGAAACAAAACCGTGGCAAAAACAAGGCAATGAAACAGGAGAAACCGCTTAGTAGAGTCTGCTACAGCAAAACAATACTTCGCGAGGCCTGTTTGGTTTAGGCCCTGTTTATATGGCCACCAAACAGGAAGTTACCAACAAGGCAGCAGAGGGAGCAGCAACAGTCAGTTCGTGGGTAAGGGCTCTCTCTGCTGGCTTGGCATTACATAACCACACCTTTCAACTCTATTTTTTTACCTGCTGAATTTATTAAAGATGCAATTTAAGGGAAATATCATCTCTTCTTTTTTGTAAAAAAAAATGCATTCCCTGAATTACAGAATTATTGTCAGTCTTATACTGACAACAATATAAGATTAATTCAGCACAAATCTGTGAAGAAACACATTTCAGGCTTGAAAGCAATATCAGAAAATTACCCCCTACTAGGTAGAAAAAAAGGAATTAAAAGTTAAAAAAGTTAAAAAATATATATATTAAATGGAATGACAGCACATAGTGTCAAACAGATTGATA
>NW_027394681.1:0-14405 GCF_049309525.1 Garra rufa | reverse complement strand
ACATTTAACCTTGGTTGAAAAACATAAAATGCACATTTAACGTCTCTCTGGTCCTTTCTATGTCCTTGGATGGTCTCATGTGTTGTAAACCAGTGTATAATGGCAGGAGCGTTCGTATGCTCAGACGTGCGACGTAATTGACTGGGACATGCACCGATACGTCTATAATCCATTTAGGCAGCCATTAGATAGCAGCGTCTGCTCACGCCGTGACCTGTGAAATCATTTTCCCTGGCTAATGAAATGCAGAAGATGAGCACTGCTGGAATATTTAAGATCATGTCCTTTGAGGAACTTATTTGGCATTTTTTGAGATGGGGAAGAGAGATACCAGCTGGAACAGAACGGGGAACAATCATGTGTGAAGAAAAGTTAGTCGCGGGGAAGACAGCATGTCAAATTTATTCAAACATCCCACTGCACACTAGGGAAAGGACTTTATGTCAAAGAAAAAAAAAAAAAAAAATTTAGACTGAAATATTGTTCAGCTTTCTGCATGTATTCCATAGACGTACCTTTCTTCGCTTCAGTCGGCCCCAGTCACGGCCCAGGATCCAGGCCACGAGAGACTTGCACATGGAGAAGTAGTTTCCGACAGTCTGAATCCCTGATGGAGAGAAACAAGCAGAGTCAGAACATGAGATGATGCTCCAGGAGACTAGAGGAGTAACATTTGATCTACAGACGAATATCCTGCCAGAGCACCTCAGGAGAGAGCGCCACACAAGACCGACAAATGGCGCTTTTCCACTACACAGTACCAGCTCGCCTCAGCTCGCCTCGGCTCGACTCGACTCGGCTCTGTTTGGTTTTCCACTGTGTAAAAGTTGTACCTGTACCGGCTTCCAGGTACTTTTTTTCGTACCACCTCCGGCGAGGTTCCAAGCGAGCTGAGGCGAGCTAAGGCGATACTAAAATGTGACGTGAAAACACAGCAGACTGCTGATTGGTCAGAGAGAATCGTCACTATTCACTGCGTCATCATTGCACGCGCCAGCAATAGTATCCAGAATAACCCCGCCATTTTTAAAAAGTTTGGCCAGAGATTGCGTGACATATCCAATCCATTACATATTATGGCAACTCGGAAGAATACGCCGTGGTCAAACGAGGAGGTGCAGACAGCGGGTGTGTGTCGCGTAGAAGATTACATCACGGCAGTTTCTTGCAGCGTCGCTATGACAACCAGGTACTATTGTGGAGGTACAGGTACAACTTTTACACAGTGGAAAACCAAACAGAGCCGAGTCGAGCCGAGTCGAGTCGAGCCGAGGCGAGCCGAGTCGAGCTGGTACTGTGTAGTGGAAAAGCGCCAAAAGAACACAACACCATCAAATACAGCAGGTTTTGCTCGACTCTGAAAGGATTCGCAGATCAAGCCAATTCTCCAGCAGAGGTTGAACTATAACAGATTTCGCAAATGGCAATAACTAAGGTGGGTTTTAGTAATTAATGGGCTGTTTCATTTAAATAAATGCTACTAAAAAGCTTTAATATAATAATAATAATAATAATAATAATAATAATAATAATACAAAACAAAGTACATGCCACTAAAAATTGCTAAAATAGCAATAATAAAACTACATATTACTAAATGCTAATAAAAAAATATATATATATACTTAAGCTATTAACATAATTAAAGCTAAATAAACATTAAAATTATTTCTGTTTGTATAATATTTATTATACAAAAAAACATGGTATTAAAAATTTGCAATAATATTCAAATGAATAAAACAGCAATAGTAACAGCAAAAACAATCTAAAATAAAGCTAATAAAAACAATTGTAACAAGTTTTATAATAGCATGCATCGTTATTTTAATAAAAATACACACTATTAAAGAAAGATCACTATTGTGATAATTTTTTCATAAAAATTAGAACCACAAATAACAATACAAGTTATTATCTTATCATTTTTATTAATATTATCGCTATTATTATTATTATTCAAATATTGGTATTAAATATTGTACTAAAAATAAAATGGCAATAACAGCAAAAAGAATAAATAAAGCTAATAAAAAAAATAAATGTAACATTTTATTTTAATTAAAAAAAACATAAAAACTATAAAACACGCTATTAAAAATAGGCCAAAAATAGCAACAACAAAACACACTATTAAAAATAAAATCTAAAGTAGCAATAAATAATAATAATAATAATAATAATCACGCCATTAAAAATAAAAGCTAAAATAGCAATAAATAATAAAACATGCTATTAAAATAAACGCTAAAATAGCAGCAATAAGAATTATTATACTAAAAAAATAAAAAAAATAAAAATATTATTCATCATCATCATCATTAAAAAAAATAATAAATAGATAAATAAAAACACACACAATACAAAAATAAATAAATCAATCAAATCATCAACCATAATCCAATTATTTACCAACTAACCTACCAAGGCTCTCATCTCCCCGGGCCAATCGGCCTCTCCAGTAGTCTTTGGTGATGGGGTGCAGGGAGGCAAGGTACCTCACATCACACAGGGTTTCACCCCAGGTGGCCACCTTTCTCTTGCTGTGCTTTTTCCACTGCAAGAAAATGGATCGCAGCTGCTTGTTGTACGGCGCCGGCTGACGAAACAACCAATATGTGAAGAGCCACTGGAACCGGCACTGGACGTACTGATGGTACATGGACTCCAGCTCTGTGTGTTCTAAAAATCAGCACATAAAATGGTTGTCAATGCCAGCAATACTACAGGTAGAAATATCTCATATGCACATAACATTGCAATAAAATGCAGACATGCGTTTATAAAGAAATCTGCACAACTTTACAGAAGAAACTTTAAAACTTCAGGTGGAAATTTGAAAGACCTTTAGATCATCACTAAATAGGATGCACTGCATCCTGTTCAAAGCTAAAAGCTATAGAACATGGGCCTTTTATATAGAGTATTAAAAGAAACAGGAAATACCAGGTGAGGGTGAACTATGAGTCACAGTCCTTCTCCAGACACATCACTCAAAAATCGTGTGTCATACCCCAACTCTCCGATCAAGGGTCCATCACAGCAGTTTGAAGTGAGTCACCAGAGCAAAAAATTGGATTACTAACATCTTGGTTCAGAAATCCCATTACTTTTAGAGGGGGAAAGGAAACATATACAGCTAAGACATATAAAAGGTCAACCAGACCAACGAGAGAACCCAGACACCCGTGTCCTTTTGGTTAAGAAGACAATACAGTACTGCTGCCGTGAGCCGACAATGAACTCGTTTGCCATTTTTCAGAGTCTAAACGCAATGCAAAAGTGCCAGAGAATAAATTGCATTTGGTTGGATTCACTCCAGCACTCACAGAGGATTAAAGTAAGGTGATATATTCTTTTGGCAATATTAAATCACAATATTCACAACGTTGGTTATCACACTTTGTTTGGCCATTAAGCTCCCTAATGACCAAGTTTCATGAAATGGGATGCAGATCTCTCACCACTGTTTTGATGCTGGCTGAGAACATGCTGAAAGACCAGCGAGACACTGCCATGATGCTTCAACGCAAGATGAAACAGCTCTCTCCATTCAAACTTAAGGGTGTCACAATCTTCAGTTTTCTCTGGGAAACAGAATAAAGCATGTTAGGCTAAAATTAAACATGGAAAGCTCATGTGGCAGCTGAGAGTATGGCCACCTTGGAGTTTGTCCTGGAACAAATCTGCAGCGATTCCCCATAGTTTCTCCACCTCGCTGCTGGGAAGCCTCACTGAAGGCAAGGGTACGCTTTCCTCCAGCACGAGCCACTGGATCCAGTACCTGTGTGGCGCAAACGGGATCTCCACAAAGAGCTTCTCCTGAAATGCGCGGTTACAGTGGATGTTTCTGAAGAGGGATCGCCACATAAAAACCAAGCGGAAAGCGGTTTTGGCCGTTACGGGACACCGGACGTGGGTATATGACAGACTGACCCCAAACGAATCCTGTGGAGAAAGATATGAGAGAGTTAGCATGCGAGTGACCACTGGGATAGTCTGTTAGGACCACTTAAGAATAAAATTTTAAATAAGTAAAAATAAATAAATAAAAACAAGCCTATATTTTGCCATTGTTTACTAAAAAATTAAAATAAAATAAAAAAACAAAAGAAACTATCCACCTTTTCTTTGCATAAGAATTTTAAGGGTCTGGCTTCTAGTCTCATCTGCTTCCAGCTATATCCAACCATATTATTTTAATGTATCATCTTAATTATGAGCACACTGGTTTGTATTGCAAACAGTTTTACTAGTTACTGCACATTGTTATTCTTCTCGTTATTTCCCTATAGCGAATGGGCTTACTTCCACATTGAGCCTTCATTTTATTTCCATTTGCTTAAAACAAAAAAACAAAACAACACTCAAAACACTCTTTATTCAAATCTCGTAGCTGATTTCACAACTGTTATTTTTCACTCACTTAAGCTTTCCGTGCATTCAAAGATCAATTATAGCAAGAGCAAATGTCATTCGTAGACGGCATTTAATAAATATTGAAACCAGTTTCTGCCACAGAATAAGTGGGAAAAAGCTAATTGTGACTTTTTCAAGTCACAATTTCGTCTTAAAATTGTCAGAAATAAACTCCCAACTTTGAGACTTTTTTTTTCTCAGAATTGCGTGATATAAACTTGCAATTCTTTTGCGTTTAGAATTGCATGATATAAACTTGTAGTTGCGAGTTAGAAATTCACAACTGAGAAATAAACAGGCAATTCTGACTTTATTTCTCAGAATTTAATTAAAAAGTGTTAGAACTAGCAATTCCTGAAAAAAACAATTCTGAATTTTTTTTTTTTTTTTTTTTAGAATTGTGTGATAAACTTGCAATTGCGAGTTATAAAGTCCAATATTAAGAGGAAGAAGAGTGATATAATTGCAGAATTGCAAATTTACATCTGACAATTCTGACTTAACTCACAATTCTGAGAAAATACTGAAAAAATAGAGTGGTAACATTTTTTTTAATTCAGTGGCAGAAACTGCTTCTATAAATTACTTCTATTATAGGTAAAAGTAGGGTTTTTCCAACATGTCATCAATTGGCCTCACTGGTAAAACAATGCAAAGTGCATATTTTGCGGATTACTGCTGCTGAAAATGGTCAATTATTGTCATGTTTTGAACTGTACTAATCAGTCATATCGGAAAAATATTTTGGAGTACTACAGACTGCCAAAAGTAACTGAACTGAACCAGTATTTAATAATCTTGACAACACTGGGTTTTTTTTCTTATCATTTCCAGTCAGGTAGGTGAAATATTAGGGACGTTCTAAAACGCTTAACGTGAAAAACGCTTAACGTGGCTTAACGTACGTAAAAAACGACCAGGAAACACCAAATTTCTGTCAAACCTTACTTGGAACAAACACTAACTACTATCAAAAGAACGAGCCCTTATTCCACAGAGAAAATGAAAAACAAACTTCTGTCAAATATTACTTATAATAAATACTTGCTGCTGTCAAAAGAATGAGATCTCATTCAGCACATAAAGTGAATAATATCACGTTAAGCGTGTTCTCCCTATAGAACTCCAAAAAAAAAAAAAAAAAAAAAAGCTTAACATGTTTTTTATAATGGACTTCTATGGGGGGCGATCACTTTATATGCTGAATAAGAGCTCGTTATTTATTATATGTATTATATGTAAAATTTAACAGAAGTTTGGTCTTCCCTCGTCTCTGTTGAGGTAAGTTAAACCACGTTAAGCTGTTTCTTTATAATGGACTTCTATGGGGGAGAAAATGCTTAACGTGATATTATTAACTTTCTCTGTGGAATAAGGGCTTGTTCTTTTGATAGTAGTTAGTGTTTGTTCCAAGTAAGGTTTGACAGAAATTTGGTGTTTCCTGGTCGTTTTTTACGTACGTTAAGCCACGTTAAGCGTTTAAGAACGTCCCAAATATTAGGCTAATATCTTAATTAATACTGCTTATAAGCATCTTTAGCACCCATTAACTTTATTTTGTAACTATTGCGCCCTGTCCTGCTTACAAAGTCATAGCAGTTTCCACATGTTTTTTCCGTGGTTTAAACAGCATAAATTAGCAGAAAAACGTATTCAGTAGTACATTAACCATGCATTCAATGCTGTTGTTTACATCCGAGTATCGCCAATATGGCCGCGCATCTGGGAACAACGATGAAGGACTCCAATTTTATGAACGAATCAGGAATCTAGCTCTTACATATGGATTATCTGACAGATCGTTCAACTCCATTCGAGTCATTTTAGTTCACATAACATTAAAGACTAATAAAATGACCGGTTCGCTCAGGTATGTACCATGCATTTTAGTGAATTTAAAAGCTTCGACTGTGATAAATCAAAAATCTAATTTCCACGCAAAGTATAGGCCTACCTGGAAGTGTTTGGTCCAGAGAGAGTTGCACGAACAAACTCGGAACAATAAGCTACACGTGCTGCCGAGCCTCAGCAGCGACACTGGGTCCAAGTTCCTCAGTATAACTAGGAGAACTTCATCACTTAAATGCAATAAGCCCGTTGTGTCGTCGCTGCTTTCCGGAGTAATATCTGCTGTATTCAGATGGGGCTCATCATCTGTGGCGGCAGTCAAACAGGAGAATTGCTCCAGCAACTCACGCTCCCAGGTCGTGCTGAGGTCTGCCATACCTGTGCCGGTGTCACCGCCCTGCTTGCAGCCACCTCTCAGGTGTTAAAGGTTAGGAAGAAACCACCTGAGAGAGGTCATAGGGTGGTGGATCTCTAAGGAGTTGCTCATGAATATTAGCAGCTCATGAATATCAATGAGGTCACGCAGACGTTGCTTGGCAACATACCTGCTTAAACTAATTAACATTCATAAGGCAAGCGTTTAATTCGCCAAGCCAATCGGGTAGGCATTCTTGGAACGTTACCTCATAAATATTCATAAGATAAACACTTCATTTCCCAACCGCAATGACAAAAATGCATTTCTTATTTGCAGTGCGTTTGTAATGCTAATTTATTCGACGCTCTGTCTTGAATTTTTGGAATTAACCGTGTGAGAGGTGAATTTTGCTTTTGATGTTCTTGTTGTCCTGCACCTGAAGTTCCCATTGGGATCAATGTAGTCTTTTTGTCTGTAGTAAGCATTTTATGCGTTTATTAGCATCATTTATTCGCCCTCAAGGTGTTCCAAACATGTATTTGAGTTTCTTTCGTCGGTTTAGCACAAGAATATTTTTTTTTAAAGAATGTAACTCTGTATTATGTAAAAAAATACTGTGGACATTTTTTTGTGTGTTTATTATCAACCTCATTTTTTCTATAAGAGTTTTCTATATTTGTAAACTTTATGGGTCTGGTTTCTGGTCTAATTTGTGTCCAGCTGTTTTTAGCGGTAAAAAGGTTTTGCTGCGTAATATTGTGAATTGGTGTGTTTTACCATATTATTTTAATGTATTATCTTAGTTATGAACACACTAATTTGTAGTGCAAACCTTTTTTATTATTTACTGCACGTTGTTGTTATTCTTCTTATTTAGCGGCTAGTACTTACCTGAATAAGATATTTCACGTAAAAGATGTTTACATATAGTCCACAACAGAAAATAACAGTTTAATTCATACAAATGACCCCGTTATAAAGTTGCACTTTTTTACACTTGATTTTTAATACTGTGTTGTTACCTGAATGATCCACAGCGTTTTTTTTTTTTGTTGTTGTTGTTGTTCCTTGTTTGTCCTGAACAGTTAAACTGCCAGCTGTTCTTCATGAAAATATGATATTTAGGCAAAATATGAAACATGCACACATCTTCATTCTGTTCAAAGGTTTTCACCCCCGGCTCTTAATGCATAATTTTACCTTCTAAAGCATCAGAGAGCATTTGAACCTTTTGTAATAGTTGCGTATGAGTCCTTCAGTTGTCCTCAGAGTGAAAAGATGGATCTCAAAAATCATAGTTATTGTTGGAAAGGGTTCAAATACACAAAAATGCTGAAATTCCAAAGAATTTGTTGGACCTGAAGGATTTTCTGAAGAACAGCAGGCAGTTTAACTGTTCAGGACAAACAAGGGATTCGTGAACAACTATCACTAAACAAAAAACACAGCTGTAGATCACTCAGGTAACAACAGTATTAAAAATCAAGTGTATGTAAACTTTTTGAACAGGGTCATTTTTATAAATTCAACTATTATTTTTTCTTGTGGACTATATGTAAACATCTTTAACATGAACTAACTAAAAAATGACATGCATTTTGTATGATCCCTTTTATTTGGTTAAAATAATTAACGTTTTGACCTCAACTGAATATAAAAGTTGCATTATAATGTAATGTTCTGCGAGCTGAAATACATTTTCCCAGTATTTGCCATTCATGTTTTTTTGAGTTTAAGACAAATATACTTTATTTTAAGCAAGTCAGACACATTGAGAATTTCCAATATTTAAATGACAACTTAAGACTGAAAAAATAAAACAAAACAAAACCCAAATATCAGTTCAGAATAACTTTACATGTATTGTACTGGATTTCATCCAAATAAGATGATAATTAAAACTGAACTGCTTATAAAACAAAGACAAGTGCAGTAAAATAGTTTACAAGTTTACAATCAATTGCAATTACACAGACTTTTATATTTAATACAAATGCATGTACCCTTTTTCTTGGCAGAATTAAAACAAAATATTTTAAAAACAAATATGAATATGGTATAACAGTTAAAGAAGGGTGTAAAAACATTCTTTTCTCTTTTTTTTTTACCCTTTTCATATTTTCGATTGAAGAATGGAAATATTTATAATTTTGAGCAGATGATACAATATGCAATCATGACGTCCAATACTGATGAAACTGTTTTTAAGTCATGATTACTGGCTAATGTAACCCACAATAATATTACATGGCAAGGCACTGGCTCAAATCAGCATTGTAAAACTCAGAATGCAGTTTTCCAGAAACGTCGTCAGATAGATGCCATTTAAAATGTAAAATATTGATGACACTGTAGTGAAACCATGTCAAACTTTCAAATACAATGAACCCTTTGTGCTCGTATAAGAAAATAAAACATTCACAATTGAGCATTTGGACGAAACAGTCAGCACGAACCCTTCTAAACACTTAAATTGCCGCAGGGGGGGAAAGAGGCAATGAGGTGAAATCATCTCTATACATGATGGATCTGATATCTCAGACATACAGAAGTCACTGCTACCTATTGACAGTTCGTGATCACAGTGTACTCGTTTGCTACGTGGTTGATTACATCATTCGGTGATCATTATCATTCGTTTTTTTCTACAGACTGCCGGGCCGGGCAGTGGATGATTGGTTGGTTTTGGGAGGCCACGCCCCCTTCAGGCTACTCGTATGCGAGGCTCCTCCTCTATTTCCTGACCCAGGCTCGTATAGGTCACTGAAGGCTCCAGCGGCCCCACGGTGGGCGTGTCTGTGATGGCGTTTCCTGCGTTGCGGAACTGTTTATAGACGCGAGGATCCTGTGCCACGTAGGTGGAGGAAGAGGAGTAGAGGATCAGTCCCAGGACGATGATGAAGAAGGACAGCAGGTAAAGGCCTGAAAACTGAAGACAGACAAACAACATAATCAACTTCATATAGTGTGTCAAAAAAGTAATTTAGAACTCTATGATTCATTAATTCTAATTAGAACAGTGATTTAAAACTTTAAATCATGATCTTGGAATTCTAAATAGAACACTTTAAATTAAAGTGAAAACGTTCAATTATAATTTACTACTTTTAATTAGAACAGTGACTTTAAACTGTAAACCATGATTTATTTATTCAAAACAGAACACTGATTTATTCTGTAATTTTTTTGATCATTTAAAACTTTGAATCATAATTTACTCCAATTTTGAATAAAACACTGATTTAAATAATGATTAGAAACACTGCTAAAAATATTATTTATTGATTTATTAATTCTAAATAAAACATTGATTTAAAAATGCAAATCATGATTTAATATTTTTTAATAGAACACAGATTTAAACTGTAAATTATTATTACGTGTAAATTGAACATATATTTAAATCCTCAAATCATGAATTTGAAAATGAATTTACTTTTAAATAGAACACTGATTTAAAACTTAATATTGTAATTTATTAATTCGTCTTTTAAAACTAAATCTTAATTTATTATGATTTTGAATAGAACACTGATTTAAATAATGACGAGGGACACTGCTAAAAATAATACTTCTTAATTTTTTAATTCTAAATAGAGCACTGATTTAAAACATATTAATTAATATTTTTAACTTGAATTAAAATGTATTAATTTTACATAAAACACAAATTTAAAACTTAATATCATCATTTATTAATTCTAAACAAAACATTAAGTTAAAACATCGTCAATTTATTAATTCTAAGTAAAACACTCATTTAAAACTTCATATCATAATTTATTATTTCTAAATAAAACATTAATATTAAGCTTCATATCAATTTATTAATTCTAAATAAAATGCTAATTTAAAACGTCATATAATTTATTAATTCTAATTAAACACTAATTTAAAACTTCATATCATAATGTAAATAAAACACTAATTTAAAACTTCATGTCATAATTTATTAATTGTAAATAAAACACTAATTTAAAACTTCATATCATAATTTAATAATCTTAAATAAAACACTAATTTAAAACTTCATATCAATTTATTAATTCTAAATAAAACACTAATTTAAAACTTCATATTGTAATTAATTTGTCTTTTAAAACTAAATCATAATTTCCTATGATTTTGAATAGAACACTGATTTTAAATGACGAGGAACACTGATAAAAATAATGCTTCTTAATTTTTTAATTCTAAATAGAACACTGATTACAAAACTTATTAATTTTTATTTTTATCTTATTAAAATGTATTAATTCTACATAAAACACTCATTTAAAACTTCATATCTTAATTTATTAATTCTAAGTAAAACACTAATTTATTCATTCTAAATAAAACACTAATTTAAAACTTTATATCTTAATTTATTAATTCTTTATAAAACACAAATTTAAAACTTAACATTCTAAACAAAACATTAAGTTAAAACGTCGTCAATTTATTAATTCTAAGTAAAACACTCATTTAAAGCTTCATATCATAATTTATTATTTTTAAATAAAACGTTAATTTTAAGCTTCATATCAATTTATTAATTCTAAATAAAACGCTAATTTAAAACTTTATATAATTTATTCATTCTAATTAAAGCAATAATTGAAAACTTCATATCATAATTTATTAATCCTAAATAAAACACAAATTTAAAACTTCATATCAGTTTATTAATGGTAAATAAAACACAAATTTAAAACTTCATATCATTATTAATTAATTCTAATTAAAACAATAATTTAAAACTTCATATGATAATTTATTGTAAATAAAATGCTAATCTAAAACTTCATATCATAATTTATTAATTTTAAATGAAACACTAATTTAAAATTTAATTTCAATTTAATAATTGTAAATAAAACACTATTTTAAAACTTCATATCATTATTCATTAATTCTAAATAAAATGCTAATCTAAAACTTCATATCATAATTTATTAATTCTAAATTATACACTAATTTAAAACTTCATATCATAATTTATTAATTCTAAATAAAACACTAATTTAAAACTTCAAATCAAAATTCATGAATTCTAAATAAAACACTAATTTAAAACTATATCATAACTTATTAATTCTAAATAAAATTCTAATTTAAAACTTCAAATCATAATTTACTACTACAGAACACTGATTTTAAATTGTAAATCATGATTTATTAATTTTAACTAGAACCCTGATTTAACTTTAAATCATAATTTATGAATTGTATAGAAAAATCGAATCTAAAACTTTATATCAATGTATGAATTCTAAATAAAACTAATTTGAAACTTCATTAATTCTAAATAAAACAATTTAAAACTTCATATCATAATTTATTAAGTAAGCAAAACGCCAATTTAAAACTTAATATCATAATTTATTCATTCTAAATAAATCACTGATTTAAAACTTCAAATCGTAACTTACTACTACAGAGCACTGATTTAAAACGGTAAATCATTATTTTGTTATTTCTAAACAAATTATTTAAAACATAAAATCATACTTTACTACTCTTAAATAGAACAGACTTCTAAATTGTGATTTATTCTAAATTGAACCCTGATTTTAAACTGCAAATCCTAATGTATTAATAATAAATCAGATCAATCCAAATACTAATAATAAAAAAAAAACTTGACAGTCACAGTCATAAGTGTCTGCATGGAAAAAGAGTAATTAAAAACACTCCTGTTGTGTTCCATTGACAAAATAACAACATACAAATTGGAACAAAATGGGGGCGAGTAAATAATGACAGAATATTAATTTCAGAGCAGATGCTCTTCTCCATACGGTGTAATGACAGTCATTGCAGACATTGTTTGCTCAAAAGAGGAACTATAAATATGTCACATTAGGGTCATATTTCGTTAATGAACACGAGGGAATCAGACACACAGACCCAACAGGAGAGATTCCACCAAGAATGAACTAATGAGCAAAAGCAGCAGTTGTGATAAAGATGGAACGGAGCACGTCCAGACAGATGATTCACTCTCAGTGTGAGTCTACTGTTCAAGGCAGGAGGTCTGTGATTGTAATTATGATGGGATGGCATTAATAATTGAATAATGGTTTAAAATTTATGTTGTGAGACCAATGGCATAACATGTGCATTAATGTGATGTCATCTTAACTTAATGGGTGATGGAAGAACACTTTAATTTCCGAGAATGCTCTAATTTATCCCAAAGTCTTCAGCATGAAGCCAAACTACACTCATCAATTGAGAGGAAGCCAAATCTTAAAATCTCAATTTTGCCCAACCATGTTTTTGGAATCTTAGAAAGATGCTGGACTGCAAAGAGGTTTTCTTTTACAGGCTAAACCTTTAAAAAACACTTTAAGGTTTAGCCAGCTAAATCACACTCTGGAATGTAATGTCAAATAAAATTGCATCACTGACAATGCAATTTTTGAGTAGTGCATTGTATTTTGCTCTGTGTTGTGGTCAAGCAGGGACTCAGTACCTTTGACAGCGCTTTGAAAATAGCATCAACAATCACCACTTTGAAAACTGAAATGCCAAAGCCTCACTCTCTTTGCCATCACTCAATCTCCAAATCGCATCACTAGTTTTTCATCCGTAGGGTCTGAGGTGTGGATGAGCATCGCAACAATCACTTTTAGAGTAGAGCTGTGAACAATGGCCTCTCAGCTCAATCATGGTCCATTTCTGAGCCACCTACAGCCCGCCTGCGATTAACAAAGGGCTTCCAATTACATGCAGCCTTCAGCTCTGGACCATAAGAGCAGGATTCAGCAGAGTAAATAACTAAAAAATAAATACATAAAGAAAGAGACTTAAGGAAATCTGATGCAATAAAGGGATAGTTCACACAAAAATGAAAATTACCCTCAAACCATCGTAGGTATATATGACATTCTTCTTTCAGACGAATACAATTGAGTTTTCAAGATTTTGAAGCATAATAAAGTGCATCCATCCATCAATCATAAAAAGTACTCCACACAGCTCCGAAGGGGTTAATAAAGGCCGTCTGAAGTGAATCAATGCACAAATATCCATATTTATAATATTACAATCCATAATCTCTAGCTTCCGCTAAGTTTCATACACGCATTCACGAGAGAGTGGTTTTCCAGCGGATGACCTAGGCGTTGCGTAAGCTCCGGTGAGAAGCTAGTCTCTTGAAAACCTAGTTTTGATTACAGCAAAGGAAAACCAGTGTACTCTTGGCTTATATCAAACTCCTCTGACATTTTTCTTTACAAATCCTGATTTGGTACTCGTTCTATACCTCTGTGCTTCTGTGTTTATCACTTCTCACCGGAGCTTACGCTACACCTACATCCTATATCATCTGCTGGAACGCCACCAACGCCATGGATATTTTTCATACACAAATGCATTGATTTGCTTCTGAAGGCCTTTGTTAACCCCCCAGAGTTGTGGAGCACTTTTTATGATGGATGGATGCACTTTATTGGACTATGAATTTCAAAAGCTATTCACTGTCATTATAAATATTGGAAGAGCCTGGATATTTTTTTATATATTTTCTATAGTATTCGTCTGAAAGAAGAAAGCCATATACACCTAGGATGGCCTTAGGGTGAGTAAATTATGGGGTAATTTTCATTTTCTCTTTAAGATTCCTCAGTTTCCTCATTAGCATTTACATTTTGTTCACTTCAGCCCAGTGTTATTTTAGTATCACTGAGGTGCTATTTTATATTTTTATTTATATTTTTTGTTTTAATTTTACATTTTAGAATGAAATTTTAGTAATATAGTTATATGTAATTTTTAACTTAATAACTTATTG
>NW_027394680.1:0-14412 GCF_049309525.1 Garra rufa | reverse complement strand
CGCGAAAATCATAGGCCCTATACATAAATATCTCAAATACTGTATATGCAGATGAGGGAAGTGCTTTAGTAGAATCATTTCCACTGTATTTTAAATTTGATGGATATTATGCAAATTGGAATATTTCTCATTTTAGAAATAGTTTTATTTGTAGTTATGTTGGACTGGACAGGAAGCCTCTGTCAGACCTCAAATAGGCCCTTATCCTTTGCTTCGGGCTAAACATGGAAAAAAAAAATACTAGTTTCACCACAGAGTTCTTTGTTTCAGTTCATCAAACAGCAATTAAACATTGTTCATCTTCAGAGCTCATAGCATGCATGTCCGTTTTGGTCAAACGCATTTCACAACAACGCAGTCAGGCCAAGTGGAAATTCTCCAAGCCACACCAAACTCCAGCAAATGAATCTTATATTTTACACAAATTCCTCCAGCTTCACAAGTAATTTCTCAGTCATCAACAGTGACATGCTGACATGCTTATGTGAACCCATTCAAAGGTTGCATCTGAGTGTTTGCGTTCCCAGCTGTGCACTGACAGGCGTTTTTCACCTGAGCAAAATCATAGAAATTGTCCAATTAAGTCCAATTATCAACCTGTAAAAATAGAACAAACTATGAATAAACACCCAAATAAATAATGAATCCTGCTGCAGGAAATGAAGGTTATTAGCTATAATGATGTTTTGAACACACCAGGAGTCCATCCATGAATGACACAAAGAAAAAAAGAAAAAAACAGTCAGATGTTCTGGGATGGAGATTAAACTCTAGAAGGACACTCAAAGACATTTGTGTTCAGTAAAAACTTTGTAGACTCTCTTAAAGGAACAGTTCACCCACAAAATTAATGTTTTTTTTTTTTGCAAACCTGTGTGACTTTCTTCTTTCTTCTCTTCAAAAAGTGATATTTTGTTTGTAAGTCAGTGGTGTCCAGTGTCCTTTTAGCAACCTGATCTCATGATGAAAACGTACTTGTGGAAACCTTTTCGAAAGACACAGAATACGTGCCACCATATACGTTTTGTGAAATATTTGATGTGAAATGTCCAATGAGTGGCGCTAAAAGAGTGCCAGTTTCCTAAGAATAGATGAGAGGTGTATTTTATGTGATGTTGGTTTTGTATGTGTCACCGCTGTACTGATTTGAAATGTCTGTTGTGTGGCGCTATAAATCTAATGCTATAAATGTGGCGCTATAAATCTAATCTGCTCTGATAGTAGGAACAAAAGATAATGTGATCATTTCAAAATGATCCTACATCACTGCAGAAGTACCGACCCAGTATTTGCAAAGTGAACATTCAAAGAAGGTCAAATGCCCTTTACAAAAAAGGCAAAACAGCGATGTAGGGTGATTTTGAAATTGAGGGAGAAAATGAGATGATAGTTTTTCGACATACCCTATCTTGAACTGGAGTTCAGACAGAGCGAGACAAGATGAGTGTTTGAGGTTAAAATGTATATAAATTGTGTGTTTTTTTTTTTTAAATAGCCGATCGTTTTGCTAGAAAATACCCTTCTTCCTCAGCTGGGGTCGTTTGAAGCTGCATTTAAACTGCATTTTGAAAGTTCTCAGGGCACCATAGAAATCCACTATATGGAGAAAAATCCTGAAATGTTTTCCTCAAAAACATAATTTCTTTATGACTGAAGAATGAAAGATATGAACATCTTGAATGACAAGGGGGTGAGTACATTATCTGTAAATTTCTGTTCTGGAAGTGAACTTCTCCTTTAAAGGTTTTCCCTTGAACGATCAATGCCAATAATGGACCTTTATATCTAAGAGTGTACTTGCAACATCCAGCATATCTCTTAATTTCAGACAGATATGATGTATGACCTTTAGGAATGTCTCAGCGACTCTCGTTTTGTCAAAACAGCACTCACATTGTTTGACATTTCTCATTCACAGAAACCTTCATGCTTATTTTCCACAAGGTTTTCTGCAGATGGACACTACTCCACTCATATCAGACCGATAAACATATAACCGAAGAGTGCATGAAGAACGATACACAGGGCGTTAAAAAACAGAAACGGGTGAGTTAAGCCATTATATAAGCCATTAGGTAAAATACAAATGAGTATAAAAATGTACATGAGGGACGCATGGCAATACCAAAGTCTTTGCACTTACTCTCAGATTTCCATCAGCTTTTTTTAATGGAAAATTGAGAAGGAATCTGCAATTGGGTTTGTCAGGCCTACTTCTAAACCCTGGAGAGCACTGTAACGATGTCTCGTAACTTTTGTGAGAAGACGCCTGGAGGGCCACATAAAAATGCCAGTCCTTCTGAGATCAGCGTTAAATGTGTGGAGTATCTGCAAACGCGTCCGCCAATCTGATGGGTCTCAGCGGAGAACATTTAGCACATTTTTAAGGGACCGACACCGCATGACTGACTCATTGTTTTGATTGGGTTTCTGGGGAGATTTACGTTGATTAAGAATTTGAAACACTGTACTTTGAACTTAGCCAGGCCTGTGATTGGTAACTGTATGTGTCCAAAGAGAATATGCGAGCCAGTATTTGTTATGCTAAATGTGAATCTTATCAGATCATCATATGAAATTCACTGCGAAAATATTTCTCTTCTGGATCATTTTTATTTCTTTACCAGACTCACTGTAACATTGAGGAAACTGGGGATTTAGTGTGTGTTTGTGATGAGTGATATATACCTGTGGACCACCAAATGATAATCGCTAGAGTAGTATTATTTTAATATTATTTACATACTATTATAGTTTTTATTAATATTTTTTAATACTTTTCATGTTAATTCTAGTTTAATTTTACATGTGCTTTTGTTTGATATTACTGTGGTATCACTTTATCTCAGTCCTATTATTATTTTAAACAACTGAAGCGTAAAGTTTCACATTAATAGGGACATATCATGAAAATCTGACCAAGTGCTATAATCGGGTCTTTTTTAAAGGGTTCATCGGATGCCCATTCTCCACAAGTTCATATGATTCTTTAGGGTCTTAATGAAAATTCTATAATATACTTTGTTTAAAAATTCTCGATGGTAGTGTAAAAAACACCACTTAGAGGAGACAATAGACCAGTGGATATATTGATCTATTTACTGTATATTACGCTGCTGCCACACAGATCTAATATAAACATGTGATTTCTTTCCCAGCTGTTTACCTTTCACTTGTGTTTGTTAACATAAACTTGTGTGTATTTGATAGTTGAAGCGCAATAAGACATGAAAGATAACTTAGTTTAGTACTTACATGCTTTATGACAGTCGATTTCTGTGCGTGTGCTGTGGATGTGTGCGCTCAGAAAACCCAATATCAGACTTTTAAACTGATAAGGCTTTAAAACACAATTTCAGCACGATAGACATGATAATCAAAACCAAACAGATGTTTTTTTAGTATCTGAGAAACAAGCTGTAAAGGTACAACCCTATTCTGGAAAAGGGGCAGGGACCAGCAGCTCATTAGCATTTAAAGAGGCATGCACGAGCACAGCGTGCTTCCGCTCACAATAGGCATTTTCAAATTGATATAATAAATGAGCTGCGGGGTATTTTGAGCTAAAACTTCACAGACACATTCTGTTGACACCTGGGACTTACAGAATATTACATATTGTAAAAAGAGGCTCCTTTAAATGAGTCTTGGGTGGTAAATGCCACTTTGTAATAGTCATTTTGTAATTTTATGGAGTTACGGTACAATGAGAGCGAATAGAGAAGATATAAAGAGCCCAATGGAAAGCAGGGTCATATTCATAACAGCAGTTTTCTGGATCGTTTATGGCTGTAAATGCAACTGTGGGATCATTATCAGTGACTGAAAAAATGTCAAATGATCCAATCAATCTCTCTCTCTCTCTTGTTCCAGCAAAACCGTTTGAATGCAATCAATGCTGTAACTCAAACTTCAGGACATGATTTTTTTAGCCCTCTCATTTGCTTTATTTGATTTATTAGAAAGCACAGCATAATTTCTTTATAGTGAATCAAACTTGAAAATAAATGAGAGGCCATTGGCATTATGAAAATAGGACTGCAGTATGTTATTTAAATATTTTTTAAAAGAACAAACATCAGTCAGTGTCCTGCCAGATGATAATTAAGATTCACAATACAACTGAACCTCAAAATGAGGGTTGTTTATATCATTACATCTTTCTTGATGATTTCTTTTCCGTTTCTCTTCCATAATTTTTGAAAGGATCCCCTTTCTTTCCTTTTCTCTTTGTCTTCCACTTTCATTTGCAGAGGGGACAGAATGAAAAATGATGGTCAGACACAGAGAGGACACAGGAGAGACAGTCAGCTAAAAGCAATTTCCTGTCAAAAACTGTCTGTCAGTTACAGTCAGCTGAAGGGCAAGTCGACAATAAATCATTAACATTAAACAGACAAGTGGCACTCTGATTAATCCTTTCATCCTCTTCACAGGCAGAACGAAAAGCACAGACAAAGCCGGAGAATTTCAGCCTTTTCCAAATTACTATCTAGGATTTCAAGAAGATTTAGCAAAGTACTGTAAATGAAGGTATGTTGTATAACGTAGGCAGGCAACCTATACCACGAGCAATGAAAGTGAAAGTCATTGTTGAATGTTGATCAGTTTATTGCAGCACAGGAATATACTGTTGCATAACATGATGGGATTGAGTGAATAAAGGCAGCAATCCTATAGTTTCTGAAATGGAAACTGTAAGGTGTTTTAGACTTTTACTGAACATAAAATTAACCCAGCATGAAACGTAGCTACTGATGTCTTTGTCTCACCCTTAAAATGTCACACTGTAGAGGTCATGAATTTATCAACAGTATATTACAATGATAATGACACAACAATATAATTTTGACAAAAAATAAATAAATACATAAAATAATAATTATTGTATTCCACCTTTAGAGTACAGTAAATTTTATTTTATTCTATTTTATTATGTATTTTTTTTTCCATTTTATTGTATTTTATGCATTTTATTGTTCCTTTCTTTCCATAACAATTTAGTAATGACATGGGTATGCTGGAGCATATTTTATATTTCATATTATATATATATATATATATATATATATATATATATATATATACTTGTTCCCAACTTTTACAAGATTTAAACTCGCTTTTATTTTATTTTATTTTATGCATTTAATATTAGTTGTTGCATTTTACTTTATGCATTTTATTTTGTTTTATTTTATGCAGTTTATTTTATTTTACATTTTTTGTTTTGCATTTTATTTTATGCAGTTTTTATTTGTACATTTTATTTTTGAATTCATGCATTTTGCATTTTATTTTATCATTTATTTTTATTTTATGCAGTTTATTTTATTTTATGCATTTTATTGTATTTTTATTTATTTTTACTTTATGCATTTTACTGTATTTTATGCAGTTTGTAATATTTTATGCATTTTATTGTTTTTTTGCATTTTCTTTTTTATTTAATGCATTTATTTTTTTTGCATTTTATTTTATGCATTTTATATTATGTTTTGCATTTTATTTTATGTATTTTTTATTTTATTATATTCTATGCGTTTTAGTTTTTTACATTTAATTTTTTTATTTTATGTTATGCATTTTATTTAATTTTTACATTATATTGAATTTATTATTTAAATTTTGCATTTATTATGCACTTTATTTTTTATTTTATTTATTTTATGCATTTTGTTTATTGCATTTCTTATGCATTTAATTTTATTTAGTTTTTTGCATTTTATTTATTGCATTTTATTTTATGCATTTTATTTGTTATATCATTTTATGCATTTTATTTTTTTATTTATTTTTACGATACAAAAATGTAAAAATATATACTATATACATAGGTTGATGTATAATATACATATGGTATGCCCTCCTTACCTAGACAGCATTTTTCAGTTGTGTTCTTAGTGTAAAAAATGTTGTCTAAGTAAGCAGCTTCCATAATCCGAAATCTGTACTATTCTCTCTCTCTCTCTCTCTCTGTGTGTGTGTGTGTGTGTGTGTGTGTGTGTTTGAATGAGAAACTTCAGAGGCACTTGAATTCCTTTGTCCGTTCCCCAGCCTCTGAGGTCTGTAATGAGAGAGAATAAACACAGCTTTATCGCCAGGGAGGATTTAACCAGACAAGCACGGGAGGAGAGCTTGCCGCCGGTTTCAAGGACAAGAGGTGTTTAATTTTTCAGCTGATAATCATCCACCCATTTAGCATATGTCACACAGCGCGCTAATCATCAATCACCTTTTAATGAACTGCACCACATTTCCTACACTGTTCAATCAGCATTTGTTTCAGAAAGCGGCTTTTATAATGACCATCGTCTCTTTATTGTTTTGCGAATCATCTAGTTAACGTGTATGTCTGTCTATGTGGATTCACATATGTATGTGTGTATTGTGTTTGGATGCAAGCCCAAGGAGAACAGGCTTACCAAGTCTTGAGATTAATTAGACATTGTGGTCTTCCGATGTCCTCCAAAAAGGACGTCTTGTATCTCTATAGCTGTTTACTGAAGAAGAATAAGCAATTTGCCTCACAAAAAAGAATGAGGGCTTATTGTTTCTCTCTCACCTAGACCGCACACTAGAGCAAAAAACAATTAGGCATGATTGAATAATTACAGAGAGAGAGCAGGACAAACAAAAAATTTAATTCCTTCTTGACTTCATTCCTTCACCCATGTGGTGACATTTTTCTCTGGCCAAAGGTCAGATGGTAATAAAAAATGTCCGCTGACCTTCTGATGTGTCCAAAGAACCGTATGGCACCATAGTAATCGTATCCACTTTATGGCGTCCAGAGCCATAGAGGAGCAACAGAGGCTTTTAAAAACCGAAATCCCCCTCCTCTCCACGCCAACCCATATGGCGCTCCTTCTATTTTATTTGCCTGCTCACTTCTTGATATACGAGTGGTATTAAACATGACACCTGTGCTGAATGAGTAGTCCTCCATGGTGACGTTTAACCAAAGTTTAACCACATTTCAGTTTATTCCCTGTTGTTGTTTATAGCAGACGTGAGGCAGAGATTACCTTGAGGTTCGAGCCCACCCAGGCGGAACGTATCTGAACATTAGCCAGGACGTTCAGTCCAACCTAAACTCGGACCATCCAGCAACAATTATTAAGAAAAGCAAAGACCCTCAAGAGGCGTTCTTCTAAATCAGGAAGACAGAAAATGTGTCATTTTATAGTGAGATGAGTGTTTTGGGGCTTTTATGAATGTGGTAATATTCTGTTTTGTTTCTGTAGGTACAGTACAGACTTTTAAAATACATACTTTTTTTCTGTAGGCATTGTGGTAAGAAATTGTTGAATAAAG
Source organism: Garra rufa (assembly GCF_049309525.1). Lineage (NCBI taxonomy): Eukaryota > Metazoa > Chordata > Actinopteri > Cypriniformes > Cyprinidae > Garra > Garra rufa. The sequence continues at coordinate 7,098 of NW_027394680.1, read as the reverse complement.
TACTTTTAAAGCACAAAAAGTATACTCATACCTTTATAAAATTATGGTTGAACCACGGATGTTACATGGACTATTTTAACAATGTCCTTACTACCTTTCAGGCCTTGAACGCGTCAGTTGCGTTGCTGTCTATGCAGGGTCAGAAAGCTCACGGATTTCATCAAAAATATAATTTGTGTTCCAAAGATGAACAAAGGTCTTATACATGAGGGTGAGTAATTAATGACAATTTTTTTTAATTTTTTGGGTGAACTACACTACCTACTTTTTGAACTGTAAGATTTTAATGTTTTATTTTAATGTTGTATTTTAAAGTCTCTTCTGCTCACCAAGCCTGCATTTATTTGATTCAAAGTACAGCCAAAACAGTAAAATTTAGAAATATATTTATTATTTAAAATTGCTGTTTTCTTTTTAAATACATTATAAAATGTAATTTATTCCTGTAATTTCATAGCTTAATTTTTAGCATCATTACTCTAATCACATGATCCTTCATAATTTATTCATTAATTATGCTGCTCAAAAAACATTTATTAATATTATTGTTTAAAACGGCTGAGATGCATTTAATTTTTTTCATGCATTTTATAATTTTTTTATTTTTTTTTGCATTTTATTTTATGCATGTTTTTTACTTTTTTAATTTTGTTTTATTTATTTATTGCATTTTTTTTTTTTTTTATTCTTTCATAACATTTGTCCCATAGTAATGACACAGGTATGCTGGAGTATATACCACCATCTTAAGCCAAAGGCAAAGAAACACCCATTTTATTTTATTTTTTTTTATATTTTATTTATTATTTTTTATATTCTGTGTTGATGTTGATGATTATCAGAAAATTAATTTCCATGGGTTCCCAACTTTTACAAGATTAAGACTCCCTTTTATTTTTTATTTATATATATTTTATTATTTTATTTATTTATATATATTTTATGCATTTTATTTTATTTGCAGTGTGTTAAAAAGAACAGAATTTATTTGAAATATAAATATTTTGTAACATTATAAATATCTTTATCATCACTTTTGATCAATTTAAAGCATCCTTGCTAAATGAAAGTATTAATTTCTATCATTTCTTTCCAAAAAAAAAAAATAATACACTGACTCCAAGCTTTTGAATTACAAAAGCTTTTTATTTCAGATAAATCCTGATCTTTGGATCTTTCTATTCATCAAAGAATCCTGAAAAAAAAAATACATAACTGTATTAAATACTGATAATAATAATAATATTTAAAAAAATGTTTCATGAACAGCAAATCAGCATATTGGGATGATTTCTGAAGAATCATGTGACACTGAAGACTGAAGTACTGTAATGATGCTGAAAATGTAGCTTTGATCACAGGAATAAATTACATTTTAAAATATATTAAAATAGAAATAGTAAAAATATTTCAAAATTGTACCGTTTTTGCTGTACTTTGGATTAAATAAACGCTTGGTGAGCAGAAGATACTTCTTTAAAAAAACATTAAAGGTTGTATCAGCGATTTCTAGCCTAAAACATAAAGTGTCAATTTCAGCTGACCTTTCTTCACGATCCGCTCGCTGCCTGCCCCATAAATTGTCTGTGAAAAAAACGCGTCTCTCTGGTCAACCTAGGGTCCGAGATATGCCAAAAAAACAATCGGCGCTATCAACTATTCCACAGATAAACAAACAGTGTTCCAACCAATCAGCGTCAGGGGTTTGGTGTTATGGACTTTCCTACTGGTGCAGGGATGTGAGGGAGGCGGAGCGAAAGTCCACAACACCAAACCCCTGACGCTGATTGGTTGGAACACTGTTTGTTGATCTGTGGAAAGGTTGGTAGTGGCGATTGTTTTTTGGCATATCTCGGACCCTAGGCTGACCAGAGAGACGCGGTTTTTTCACAGACAATTTATGGGGCAGGCAGCGAGCGGATCGTGAAGAAAGGTCAGCTGAAATTGACACTTTATGTTTCAGGCTAGAAATCGCTGATACAACCTTTAACAATCTTTATACACCGGTAGAGTATTTCTTTAAAATAATTTCAGATTTTTAAATCTACATTAATATTTAGCTTTTTCGATGTAAAAATAGTTCATACAGTATGTTAGTCTTCAAAAAAGTGACATAACGTGTATTGATTCTGACAGTGGTTGAGGCGCTTTCTTTGAACAGAAAACTGATGTAAGAAGCAGTGAATCTCCTGTGGAGAATCTGACACAGGTCTTCCCTGAGGCCTCTCTTGGATTTCCATGGGAACTGTAGCTGTCAGAACCCTAAATCTGAAGTGCCTCTGTGCCACAGATGAGTTTCTCACATGCTGCTGTCAACAGAAATCCGCCCGCACTATCCACAATATCTCAACCAAAGCCCTAACAAACTAGGTCTTCCTCTGATATCAGCTGAATGTCTTGAAAATAAAATTCTCTCTTGTCACACAGAAACACCCAAAGCTCTCTGCCAGATGCTTGCAGTCTCTAGTTTCATTGTCAAGAGTCTCAACATAAGGAGAGAATCACCTCTCCGTTTACCTTTAGCCATGGCGGTGCCATTGGGAATGACAGCTCTTCCACAATAAGCTTGATAATACTCAAAGAAAGCTATTGTTTTCAGGCTTCAGACAAGGCGCTCTATTACATGATGCATTGTGTCAGGATGCGTTGAAATGGGGCATGCCGCTTTAGGGTTTGCTTAGGCACCGTGCCACGTTCTCAGTCTGCATCTTAAAAAGCAGTGCACGCTATCAATGTTATTCATTCTTTCTCCCATCCTCTTGAAAAGCTTTTAAGGAGAAGGAAGCCAGTTTGGAAGACAGCCTGCCCGCACAATACTTGGAGGATTCCAGCTCGTCTTTGGAGGAAGGGTTCAGGGGCCGGCGTGGAGGGCTTCCGCTACGATTTTCAACCGCAGCAATGCAAGGTTCTCCATTTCCTTGTTGCCAGCACCATGTTAACCTTTAATTAGCTCTGTGATTGGATCTTGGATCAATGCAAAGAAGTCCAGAGGAATTCCAGAGGGGCCCAGTTGTGGTTCCATAAGACTCAGGTAGTTAGAATAAAGTGTTTTGTCAAAAGAATGTGATTTCTAATTGAATGCCTTGTCAAAAATACATACAGTTTACATTTGGATCAGCAGTTGGAAGGACTGGAAAATGCAGCCTCGGGTGATGTCTGCGGGTTTTTCATTCACTTTGAGCCGGTGAGTATGTCTCCAGGATTGATTGATACCATCACTCAGGGCAAAAGCAAAAAATACAAACTTTGGTAGCGTGAAAATAGCATTTCTGGAGCTGGAAATATCAAACGGAGACATGTGGATGACAGATAGACCTTGTGCAGCAGGCAAAGGCCGAATCAGAGGCATCAAACACGCACAAAACTGCTCTGACTCTGTCTTGCGTGGAGCTCTGTCCCCTGAGACGAGAGAGACGCGGCCCTTGGAGAGTGATTTCCCATACACACCAGTGGTGTGTGTCCATGTGGACCACACAGACAGCTAAAAAGCTTGGATGATTGTAGGGCCCCTTGCTATTGTGGTAATATTTTTATTTCAGTGTAGATCACTGGCTTTGAAGCATAGGCGTATATTTAGGGGGAAGTAGGTTTTTGTGCATTTAAACACAAAATCCATCCACAAAATATAGTTCAAAAGTTTGGGGCTGGTAAGATTTTAAAAAAAGTCATTGAAAGAAATATCCAAGGCTGCATTATTTGGTTAAAAACACAGTAAAACAATAATATTGTGAATTATTATTACAGCTTACAGTTTCCTATTTTAATATATTTTAAAATGCAATTTATTTCTGTCATGCAAAGCTGAATTTTCAGCAGCCAGTACACCATTCTCAGTGTCATGTGATCCTTTGGAAATCACATGACACCAAATATGCTGATTTGGTGCTCAGGAAACATTTATTATTCTTATTTATTAACATTTATTATGCTCAATATTTTGGTGAAAACAGATTTTTTTTGTATTTTTTGATTAATAGAAAGTTAAAATGAACAGCATTTACTTGAAATAAAAATCTTTTTCTAACATTACAAATGTCTTTACTGCCACTTGTAATCAAATTTTTTTTCATGCAGCTACCATCACTGCTTCATAACATATTTAATTTAATTTTGTTATTTTTATTTATTTATTTATTTGTATTTTATATATATATATATATATATATATATATATATATATATATATATGGCCTCACTTCACCTCCACCTCCTCCAATAATTCTTATAAATTTAATTTAATTTAATATTATTATTTTTTTTAATTCATTTTGTTTTATGCATTTAATTTTATTTTTTGTATTTACTCTATTTTTATGCATTTCATTTTTTATTTTATTTTATAAATTTTTTTTATTTGTAATTTTTTTAATTCATGCATTCTATGTCTTGCATTTTATTTTATGCATTTTATTTTAATGTTTGCTATTTATTCTAGTTTTTGCATTTTATTTTTTTATTTTAAGCATTTTATTTTTTTATTTATACATTTTATTTTATTTTGTACATTTTATTTTTTCATTTTTAATTTTATGTTTTTTAATTCATGCATTTTCTTTCATGCATTTTCTTTTATTTTTATTTTATTTTTTGCTATTTATTCCAGTTTTTGCATTTTTTTCAGTTTTTTTAATTTATGCATTTTATTTTATTTTTATTTTAGTTTCTGCATTTTATTTATTTTATTATTTATTTTTCCACATTTTTATGAATTTAATTTATTTTATTTTATTTTTTTTATTTTTTGTAGCATCACAATCTTTGCCACTTTTGATCAATTTCATGCAAGGTTTTTTCATGCAACCACCACCACTGCTTCATAACCTGTCACATTTCACCCTCAGAATGATTGCATTACATTATTCAGACCATTTAATTACAACATGGATAGGACATTTCAGCGCACAGATGTCCACAGGTGTCTACCAGGCCCGGCTTCTAGCCGTTTGTAATTTAAGGGTCACAGCATGTTTCCATTTCTCTTTAAATCAAATTAACCCAACATCTATTTATAGCTGCCGTTATGAACATGCTGGTGGATCCGAGAACCAGGTTGGTAGAGGAAAAATTCAGAAGAACATGAAATCTCCTTAAAGGGATAGTTCACCCAAAAATGAAAATTCTATTAATCACTCACCTTCATGTTGTTGGCTATTGCTACAAATACACCAGTGCTACTTATGACTGGTTTTGTGGTCCAGGCTTACCTATATAGTTTTATACTGTTACTCTGTCAACAATTGTCTAATTTATTTCTATTTCTGTCTCTGCTTAGGAATTTTAAGAGAAGCATCTGAGAAAAAGTCAACACTTAAATGAAACATAACTGGGAACTCCATTACGTCTCGTGAGCAATAAACGAGCAGCCTGTGAGTGATAAAATGTTCCTCTGGGAAGGTCTACGATGGAAATGAGAAGTATGATTGTAGATGGCATGCAGATTAAGACAGAAAAAGAATGAAAGATGCTAATGTTGACCTCAATCCTCAAGACTACTACCGATGCCAGACTTTGCTATATCACTTCAAAGACTTGTGCAGAAGTGCTCTCTCTCACAATTATCCCTCTCACTCAACGTCTATCTTTTGGTGTCATCATTGTTATTCCAGCACAGTCTTGGAATGCGATGGTTTTTGTGGATGAACGATTTTACTGCTGATCAAAGTCTGCCAGAAACATCTGGGCCAGCATAGCAAAGCTGCCTTAATGGCAAATGGCTTTTGAGGATATGAAACAATATTTTGACTCTTCACATCATACTGTTTTATTCAACTCTAAAGTACTTTGTTTGAATGCTTTCAAAATGCTCCTCCTTAACAGGAGATAGTGATTATTCCAATCCAGAATTAGGTTATAAGTAAGAGAACCTATTCATTCAAATAGCCAAGCTCTTATACCGCCTGTGTTCACACGTTTTCTTCAAGCTTGTTTAATATTCTTAAGTTGTAGATAAACACTTGGCATAAGGAAGCTTTTCACTTCACGTGAGAAAGTAGAGCCTAATTCCGAACAAACAGACAGGCATGTTCTCTCAGGTTGAGTTTCAAATGCTGACCTTTGACCTCTCGCTCTCTCTACCGTATGAGTAGACCGAGCCATGTGAGCGTGTAGCCACACATGGGCTGTTTGACTCCTGTGAAAGGCTAGTTTTCTAACAGCTTGTGTTTATTATAACAAGTGCTGGAATTCAGCCTAATGAAGGTTTTTATTATCTATGAATAAGGTCAACCGGAGCCAGAGCGCAATGAGTGCAGCGTTTAAGAGAAAGGACAACCAGCAGATGATTGACAAGAGCTGCTGGCACTTCTGACTGTTGTTCTAACATCTCAAAGTGACGGTAAGATGACTATTTTCTCTCACAGTTTACTTGGAGATTATCACAGAGTGTGATTGTGAATAGATTTTTGACAATTTCCTTGATTCATCAACTGCTGTCCATATGTTTGCATGACACATTGTTTGGAAATTTATATCGGCACGAATAGTGATTTAAACATTAGAAAATCATCCGAATCAACCAAATACAGAGACATGTATACATGAGTTGTATATATATTTATATGACAAAATGGAGTTCATCAGTCTGAAAATCATATTCTAGTATATTTGTGTATTTGAACCCTTTCCAACAATGACTGTATTATTCATAAATCAATCTTTTCACACTGAGGACAACTGAAGGACTCATATGCAACTATTAGAGAAGGTTCAAACACTCATTGATGCTCCAGAAGGAAAAACAATGCATTAAGAGACGGGGGTGAAAACTTTTGAAGACAAAAATAAATGTAATTTACGCTGATCTTTAAATTCCAAAAGTTTTCACCATCATCTTTTAATGCATTGTGTTTCCTATTTAAGCATCAGTGAGAGTTTGAACCTTCTGTAATAGTTGCATATGAGTCTCTCAGTTGTCCTCAGTGGGAAAAGATGGATCTTAAAATCATACAGTCATTGTTGGAAAGGGATCAAATACAGAAAAATGCTAAAAAGCCAAAGAATTTGTGAGACCTGAAAGATTTTTCTGAAGAACAGTGGGCAGTTTAACTGTTCAGGGCAAACAAGGGACTCATGAACAACTATTAACTTTTGAACGGGGTA
>NW_027394679.1:0-14416 GCF_049309525.1 Garra rufa | reverse complement strand
ATGAATGAAAGAAAAATTCGACCGCAAAGATGGAACACTGTGCAGTTGTCAATAGCGCACACATTTATCAAACACTCACGCACGAGCGCGCGCACACGCTCACACAAGAGAGATAAAGACAGTGAAAAAAAAAGCTCACAGCCGGTGAGAGAACGCTTCAGTGGGTATGTGTATGAATATACACTGAACGACCGTTCAAATTACACAAGTGACTGTATGCGTCCTTTCTAATTACTACAGTTGTCTTTTAAGCGCCCAAGGACGCGATATCTATGATTACGTCTATGCATTAGATGTCAAAAAGACGTCAAAGTGCCCACTAATGCGAATATCAAATCACGACAGACTTACTTTCTCAATCTGTGCGGTTCAAATCGCCAAAATCAGCGTTCCGTCCCCTTCCAAAACTGGAAAATCCATCCGCAATTCTCAAGCAACGAAGCGCGCTGCGAATGAAATGTTCTTCAGCGTGTACTTTGGGCTATCCAAGCTATTCACAAGCTTCTACGAGAAGAAATTCGCTCCTGTATATCCATTCGGTCTTCCTGTCAATGCCATCATATGGACGAGTGCCTCTAGAGCAGATATATCGAAGCTTTCTTGCCCCGCATCGTCAAAATCCGGTGTAGCAAGTCTTTTTTTCCTGCTGATAAATCAATTAATTCGTCGTCTCCGCGGTTTTGCGTGTCATTCCTGGCGTTGAGCAACACAGATTTGGGGTTTCACATTCTGCCAGTACGCATCTAGATGGGTTTTATCCCTGAGATGGACCATTCCCTGCATCTTATGCTTCATCCCAGTCTTCAACAGAGCATAAACGCAGCCCGTTGATGTTCTTATTCCACAGTCATGGTTTAAAACGGAACTTTTCTTCCTCCTTCACGCACCCGATCTGATTAGATTTCTACTCACAGCCCAGTGCGGATTTCAAGATGCTTATTTCCTTGAAATGTGATTATGTCCTACGGAATGCCTTGAGAGAGGAGCCTGGTGCGTTGGCAAACGCAAATATTCGTATATCACATCCTATCCAAGAGCATCAGCATCATATGGAAAAGGAGAAAAAATGACAAAATCCTCCAAGTTTCTTTTTTCAGCAATGTGCGCCAAATTCGAGTCAAATCCCGTGTATAGTTAGATGACAGAGAGTCGTAGTTCCTTTTCAAACGCGTATAAACTTGTCACAGACGAGGTATTCATCAAAAGCTACATCCCACCAGATACTCAACACAGTTCAACTCAACTCCGGCGAAAAGCAATCCAGTGACGCGACGAAAATCCAGGCGAATGATGCTGCGCTCCGCGCCAAGCCGGAGAATTACGCAGCGCACGGAGAACAGCTACAAGTGAGTCACCCCGCGAGCAGAAACATCTAAAGAGGTGAGACCCGTCGAATACGTCGAGATCTCGTCGGTGAATGAAGTTCTAGTGTGAAGCGCCCAATGACGCGCGGCTCTCCGTGGGTATCGGCTGAGCGCGCTCCGCTGGTGACACCAAGAATCTTCTAACGCGTATTGATGTAGCCCTCAGCCCAAAGTCTCACTCTTCTGACTGTCCTCACTGGCGTCTTCTCGGATGCGTAAAAGTCAATGGTCCAATAATCTTTTTCCATCTTACCAATGATTGGTCGAGTGCAATAACCCTGAACGCTATAGATTATATGACTAGGGGGTGTGCGCGCATTCGGACAGGTCTGTAGCGCCTGTTTGACGCACACATGCGCGTGTGTGATTGTGTATAAGCTGTGTACTAAGAAGTATAAGGGTTTGATGCGCTGTTTCTTCCTGTCTAGTGCAGAAGGGACACGACTGCCATCTACCGGCGCTCCGTCCCCTGTCTAGACGCTGAACTCAGCCTTGCGACCACCTGAGCCTTTCAAAAAAAAAAAAAAAAAAAACTTGAAGCAAGCATGTAATTTTCAAACCACAGATCATAAGCACGTTCTAGTGACCTGCATACGCCTCCGACGGTTATGAAGTCCGTAATGTATGCTATGCGTTCAGAGGGGACTGTAGTAAAACGCATAGCTAATGGCAAAACATTTTCAACGACCTCAGATCTTACACATTTCGGCATTAAAGAGGTAGATTGCAGATGGATAAGAATTCACTATTAAAAAATATGAGTTTGAATAAAACAAACAGCTTAAAATCTTTAGTAAAATCAAAATGTAGGTATTTGAAAATGACAACATGTACTTAAATCGAATCATGACAGAATAAAAATTGTGTTAAGGTCTCAAAACGCATACAACAAAGTAGAAATTACAGAAACTGTTGTGACAAGTTACAGTGCCTTGCGAAATTATTCATACCCCTTCATTTTTTTTTCACATTTTGTTATGTTGCTGCCTTATGTTAAACTACTTTAAATTACTTTTTCCCCACATCAATCTACACTCCCTACTCCATAATGGCAAAGCAAAAAATAGGTTTTTAACATTTGTGCAAATGCATTAAAAATAAAAAACTGAAAAGATCCCGACACTCGAAATTTAGCTCAGGAGCATTCATATAGCTTCTAGATGTTACTACACTTCGAGTGGAGTTAAACTGTGGCAAATTCATTTGAATGAGTCTTGTTGTTATTAAATGTATATTAAATGTTTAAAAAAGCAAATGGATGATTTTTTATAAATTTTACTAAGTTTGGGATCAGTAAGATTTTTAATGGCTTTTAAAGATGTTTCTTATGCTCATCAAGGCTGCATTTATTTGATCAAAAATACAGAAAAAAAAATGCAATATTGTGAAATATTACTTCAGTTGAAAATAACCACTTTCTATGCGAATGTATTTTAAAATGTAATATATTCATGTGATACAAAGCTACATTTTCAGCATCATTACTCTAGTTTTCAGTGTCACATGATCCTTCAGAAATCAGTCTAATATGCTGATTTATTACCAATGTTGAAAACAGTTGTGCTGCTTAATATTTTTGGAACGTGTGATCATTTTATCCAGATTATCTTTGATCAATAAAAGTAAAAAGTACAGCATTTATTTAAAATAGAAAGGTTTTCTCACAATACCAAGGATTAATAAAAAAAGGATTAATAAAAAAAGTGATAGCATAGATTTACATTGTTAGAAAAGATTTATATTTTGAATAAATGCTGTTCTTTTTAACTTGTTATTCATCAAAGAATCCTGAAAAAAAGAATCACAGGTTCCCAAAAAATATTTAGCAGCACAACTGTTTCCAACATTGATAATTCTAATAATAAATCAGCATATTAGAATGATTTCTGAAGGATTGTGTGATACTTAAGACTGGAGTAACAGCTGATGAAAATTCAGCTTTGCATCACAGGAATATAATATATTTTTATATTAAAATAGAAACCATTATTTTATATTGTATATTTTTATATTGTAATATTACAGTTTGATCAAACAAATGATGAGCATAAGAGACTTCTTAAAAAAAAAACATTACAAGTCTTACTGATCCCAAACTTTTGAGTGGCAGTGTATGTCATAGAAATGGTTGCCTTAGTTTTGATGATTTTTTATTTTTTTTATCTCTATGAAAAGAAAAAATGAATGGGTAAAATATTTCAATATTCCCAGCAAAAAGCCACTCACTTTGGTGCTCCATTGCTAGTAAGCATCACTCTTAAAAGCCTTTTATTGGACCAGAATTTGGAAATATTCTGCTGAGTGCAAGATTAGCCTTGAAAATGTTGGTCTCTTTTCCCAAAAGAGGAAGAACGTCCATTTTAAATGCACAAATCTTCTTCTAGAAGCAGATGGCCTCAAAGCAAATAAACTGAAACACATATTTGAATGAATGGTTCATCAAAAAATGACAATTTCCTGAAAATGTGCTCACCCTCAGGTCATTCAAGATTTAGAGTTTATTTCTTCATCGGGACAGATTTGGAGAAATTTAGCATTACAACATTTGCTCACCAATGGATCCTCTGGAGTGAATGGGTGCCGTCATAATGAGAGTCCAAACAGCTGATAAAAACATCACAATAATCCAAGTTATCCACACCACTGCAGTCCATCAATTAACATCTTGTAAAGCCAAAATCTGTGTGTTTGTAAGAAAAAAAATCCATCGTTAACACACTTACTTGTGGATTATTGTGATGCTTTTATCAGCTGTTTGGACTCTCATTCTGACGGCACCCATTCACTGCAGAGGATCCATTGGTGAGCAAGTGATGTAATGCTTCTTTTCACCAAATCTGTTCTGATGAAAAAACTCATCTGCATCCTGGATGACCTGAGATACAATACATTTTCAGCAAATGTTGAGTGAACTATTCCTTTAAGCATTATTTTTGAATAGTGTTCTTCTCTTTGACTAAATAAATCCTGATTTGCATGTCGAAAAACATTGACTTCCGAACTTTGAGGGAAATTTTGTGAACCGTTTTCTCATTCCTTGAGCGGAATATGCTTGTCAGCATCTCATCACATCCAAAATGACAACCTGTACTTTTTGACCACTTTTAATTGAATCATGACAGAGAAAATTGTGTAAAGCAGAAATTACAGAAATGGCTGTGACACCAAAGATGTTGTTATGTATATTAAATGTATATTCAATATGTTTAAAAAAAGCAAATAAAATGGATTCTTTACATCAGAACATGGAATGTAATAATTCATTTTAAAACTGGTTGCCTTAGTTTTGATTTATATATTTTTTTTAATCTGTATGGAAAAAAAAATAATGGGTAAAATACTTTGATATTTCCAGAAAAAAAAAAAAAAACAGCCACTCAATTTTGTGCTCTATTGCTAGTTGGCATTATTCTTAAAAGCATTTTATTGGACCAGCATTTGGAAATATCCTGCTGAGTGCAAGATTAGCCTTGAAAATTTTGGTCTCGTCCCCTAAAAGAGAAGAATGTCAATTTTAACTGCACATATCCTCTTTTAGAAGCAGGTGGCCTCACTAAGACTCATATTTTCGAAGGAGTAGTTCATCCAAAAATGACAATTTGCTGAAAATGTATTCACCCTCAGGCCTTTCAAGATTTAGGTGAGTTTGTTTCTTCATCGGAACAGATTTGGAGAAACTAGCCTTACATCACTTGTTCACTAGTGGATCTGCAGTGAATTTGCTCACCAGTGGATCCTCTGGAGCGAATGGGTGCCGTTAGAATTAGAGTCCAAACAGCTGATAAAAACTTTACAATAATCCACCAGTAATCGACACCACTCCAGTCCATCAGTTAAACATCTTGTTAAACCAAAAGCTGCATGTTTTAAAGAAAAAAAAAATCTATCGTTAAGATGTTTATACATTAAATCGAGTCTATAAATCATAATAATGCTTCCTCCAGTGAAAAAGCATTATTAGTGCTCTGTTGTCCTCTCACATCAAAATCCATCAATGTATCATTTTAGAACTGTTTTTGCTTGTAAACAGGGCTGGATATGTGCATATTTCTCTCCTGATACCATCAAATGACTTTTTCAATGGAGAAAGGATTATATTTTGTTTGGTTTGAAATTAAATTGTCTTAATGATGGATTTGTTTCATACAAACACACAGCTTTTCACTTCACAAAACACAAATTTATGAATTGAAGTTGTATTGATCACTTGTGAATTATTGTGATGTTTTTATCAGCTGTTTGGACTCTCATTCTGACGGCACCCATTCACTGCAGGTTCACTTGGAAATATCCCGCTGAGTGCAAGATTAGCCTTAAAAATTTTGGTCTTTTCCCCCCTCAAAGAGAAGAATGTCAATTTCAACTGCACATATCCTCTTTTAGAAGCAGATTCCCTCACTAAGACTCATATTTTTGAAGGAGTAGTTCATCCAAAAATGACAATTTACTGAAAATGTACTCACCCTCAGGCCATCAAAGATTTAGGTGAGGTTGTTTCTTCATCAGAACAGATTTGGAGAAATTTAGCATTACATTTGCTCACCAATGGATCCTCTGGAGCGAATGGGTGCCGTCAGAATGAGAGTCAAAACAGCTGGTAAAAACATCACAATAATCCACAAGTTATCCACACCACTCCAGTCCATCAATTAAACATCTTGTAAAGCCAAAAGCTGCATGTTTGGAAGAAAAAAATCTATTGTTAAGATATTTAAACTTTAAACCGAGTCTATAATCGATAATAATGCTTCCTCCAGTAAAAAAAGTCCATGCTCTGTTTTAGACTGTTTTTGCTTGTAAACAGTGCTTGATCTGTGCATATTTCTCTCCGGATACAGTCAAAATGACTTTTCCCAATGGAGAAAGGACTCACAAAGCATTAATTCATGCATTGAAGTTGTGTTGATTACTTGTGGATTATTATGATGTTTTTATCAACTGTTTGGACTCTCATTCTGACGGCACCCATTCACTGCAGATCCACTAGTGAACAAGTGATGTAAGGCTAGTTTCTCCAAATCTATTTCAATGAAGAAACAAACTCATCTACATTTTGGATGACCTGAGGTACAACAAATTTTCAGCAAATGTTGGGTGAACTATTCCTTTAAGCGTTATTTTCAAACAGTGTTCTTCTTTTCGACTGAGTAAATCCTGATTTGCATGTCCAAAAAGACTTCCAAACTTTTGAGTGAAACTTCATGAAGCGTTTTCTCATTCCTTGAGCGGAATATGCTTGTCAGCATCTCGTCACATCCGCACGCTTCACGGGCATCTCGTCATTTATCTGTCCGCTCGCCCGTCCACCTGCCCATCAAGCGCAGCCAAATCAGCTAAATACGGGTGAAGATCAGCTCCTCCTCTCCTGCTGTCTGATTGAGTCATTCTAATTGTTTGACATTAAAGGGCAGGTGTGCTTCTGTGACTGACAGTCCAGTCTTCATCGCAGTCTATTCACGCGCAAGCTCCGAACATGCAAACGCATATGCCCCTCAAAGACAGGGCCCACTTAACAACAGCTTGAACAACATTTCTTGAATGCATCTCTGAAACATAAATACATTATCTGACAGCTCCGGGTTGACTTATATGCCCACAGCATCGTGATGGCGAGGTAGCCTTGTTATGACAGCCTTATCTAATGGTCCAGATTTAAAGCTTTCATTTTACAGCCCTCCGATGATTCTCCTGCGACCACTACGTTTCACTTAGGATGTTATTTGCTCTGTGGGAACCATCTGAATGACCATAACATCTATCTTAATGCAACCATTCATTTCTCTACAGGGACACCAGAGGAAGAGGTGATTGACGGAACATTTCTATAGCGAAGTGCTTTCAATTTACTCCCGAGCAGGTTGAGCTCAAAAGAGAAGATGCTGAATTAAATTAAAGCAAGCCGTTACCTCGCACTGGCTGTAATGTGGAAGTAGACAGACTTGCAACGCTCGTCCTTTATATAGGTACAAATGTTAGTGCAAAACAAGACTATGGTTATGTTGCATCACATTAAAAAAAAGGTCTGAAAAAGTTCTGAAGTGCTGTTTGTGTTTGATTCACAATAATATTCAGAATAGGAGTCATTTGTTCAGGAATCAGACTACACTGGTTGTCCTGTTTTTGTTTAATTCACTAAAAAGAACTGGTCCATAGGAGTCCTTTCTGTGTTTGAGTCAATAAAATGAACTGCTCCATAAGAGTCATTCATTCAGAAATTGGACTAAACTTGGTCACACTGTTTGTGTTTGATTCACTAAAAAGAACTGGTCCATAAGAATCATTTGTTCAGGTACTGGACTACATTGGTCGTGCTGTTTATGTTTGATTCACTAAAATGAACTGATTCATAAGAGTCAGTCAACTTGGGAATTGGGCTACACTGGTTGCACTGTGTTTGATTAACTAAAATTAACCGGTCCATATGAACTATTCATTCAGGAATTAAACTGCACTGGTTGTGCTGTTTGTTTGAGTTACTAAATTCAGTAACCCATTCATAAGAGTTATTTGTTCAGGGATTGGACTTCACTGGTCGTGCTGTTCGTGTTTGATTTACTAAAAATAATGTGTCCATAAGAGTCATGCGTTCGAGAGTCAGACTACACTGGTCATGCTGTTTGTGTTTGATTCACTAAAAAGAACTGATTCATAAGAGGCATTCATTCATTCATTCACAAAATGGACTACACTGATCATGCTGTTTGTGTTTGATTCACTAAAAAGAACAGGTCGTTAAGAGCCATTAGTTTGGGAATGGGACTACACTGGTCATGGTTTGATTCACTAAAAGAACTGATTCATAAGAGTCATTCATTCATCCACAAAATGGACTACACTGGTTGTGCTGTTTGTGTTTGATTCACTAAAAAGAACTGATTCATAAGAGGCATTCATTCATTCACAAAATGGACTACACTGATCATGCTGTTTGTGTTTGATTCACTAAAAAGAACAGGTCTGTAAGAACCATTAGTTTGGGAATGGGACTACACTGGTCATGGTTTGATTCACTAAAAGAACTGATTCATAAGAGTCATTCATTTATCCACAAAATGGACTACACTGGTTGTGCTGTTTGTGTTTGATTCACTAAAAAGAACTGATTCATAAGAGGCATTCATTCATTCATTCATTCACAAAATGGACTACACTGGTCGTGCTGTTTGTGTTTGATTCACTAAAAATAACTGATTCATAAGAGGCATTCATTCATTCACAAAATGGACTACACTGGCCATGCTGTTTGTGTTTGATTCACTAAAAAGAACAGGTCGTTAAGAGCCATTAGTTTGGGAATGGGACTACACTGGTCATGCTGTTTGCGTTTGATTCACTAAAAAGAACTGATTCATAAGAGGCATTCATTCATTCACAAAATGGATTACACTGGTCATGCTGTTTGCGTTTGATTCACTAAAAAGAACTGATTCATAAGAGGCATTCATTCATTCACAAAATGGACTACACTGGTCATGCTGTTTGCATTTGATTCACTAAAAAGAACTGATTCATAAGAGGCATTCATTCATTCACAAAATGGATTACACTGGTTGTGCTGTTTGTGTTTGATTCACTAAAAATAACTGATTCATAAGAGGCATTCATTCATTCACAAAATGGACTACACTGGTCATGCTGATTGTGTTTGATTCACTAAAAAGACTGCACTGCTTGTGCTGTTTGAGTAGCTAAAAAGAACTGATTCATAAGAGTCATGCGTTTAGGGATCGGATTCATACTCCTACACCGCACTACACTGGTTGCACAGTGTTTGATACACTGAAAAGAACTGGTCCATATGAGTCAGTTGTTTGGAATTGGACTACATTGGTTGTGCTGTTTGTGTTTGATTCACTAAAAAGAACTGATTCATAGGAGTCATTCATTCAGCAATTCAACTACACTAGTTGCACTGTGTTTGATACACTGAAAAGAACTGGTCCATAAGAGTCAATTGTTTGGGAATCGGACTACACTGTTTGTGCCATTTGTGTTTGATCCACTAAAAAGGTCTGCTCCATAAGAGTCACTAGTTCAAGAATCAGACTTGTGGAACTGCATGTTTCTGAAAAATCATAAGAGTAATTTGTTTAATTTGCTTGATTCATTAGTGGTGTTTTTGAATAGAAATAAATGGTAACGCAAAAAAATTAATTTGCTACAGCCTCCTTTGTACCTCTAAAGAAGTCAGAGTTACCCTACTATGGTTTACTTTTTTTAATGAATCTGTTCTCAGTTTTTGGCTAAGGATTTGTTTAAATACCAAACCTAAGCAATATACTGTAACAATACTGCTGCTTGCTTCAACAAACACATCTAGTAGACCACAACAAGCGGCAATGACTGCAAAAACAACTCATTGTTGGGTTTATGCGAAGAGGAAACCTCAAAATAAAACACGCCGAGACCTCCAGCAACGCTGCCTGCAAAAACCTTTCTATTTGTGCTGGCTAATGTTGCTGCGTCCTTCAGGAAAAGACCAAAGAGAAGCGTCGACTCTCCGTGTGAGTGAATAAATCTTTGTCGCCCTTCAGTCCTTGCGTCCTCTCTATCTTCTGGGACTTTCCAACTAAGAGGGGGGTCAAACATCACACCAAAACAATCACTATACAGCATAACATATCGAGCACAGGGTACGAGTTCAATATCACAGACCCTGCAGGACACCTCATTGTTATTGCCTGACCGATGAAACATCTGGTTGCGTTTTACATGCAGCAGACTAATCTTTGTACTTAGACCAAAACAGAAAACACAGATACGGTCTAACAAAGTTTGAGGAGGAGAGCAGCTGTGGTTTTTCTGTCCTGGGGTGAAAATGCTGCTAGCAGCTGAATTAAACATGTGAGCGAAGTGGGATAATGCAATATCCATGCTGCATGCGTCAAGACGGATATATTTTCTTTATACAGCAAACACCACTGATACCAGGTCTCTGTCATTGCCTTTCTCAAGGATGTAAGAACACATCACCATCACTCGCCGAAGAAGACAGCTTACTTGGGGCAAATAAAAGCAAGATCATAAGAAATCTGCATTGAGAGAATTACAAACAACATGAATGCACATCATTCCACACATGCTTTGCCCCTTATGTGTTTATTAAATATTTATCTTAATATTCTAGGTGGTCTATCTGTTATATGATAGTGGTTTGCAGTCTTTCAGATGGTGCACAAAAACATCTGTCTGTCTGTCAACAAACAGACTATATGTGTCTGTCCGTCCATCCATCCATCCATCCATCTATCCTTCTACTGTATCTATCTCAACACACTGAATCCATTTTGGAGAAAAAATCTGTGCTGAAAATACATAAAAAGTCTGTTTGTGCCTGTTCATTAGTACCAGCAAGGATTTTTTGATCATGGTATTCAAGATTCACTGCCATCACAGCTGTGAAATGACACATTACTGATCACAGTAACTAATCTCTCCAAAAAGCCTGACTCACAAAAGCATGTGTCACAAATAATAATTCACCAATTTCCCTAATTAAGATGAGGCTTCTCGCACCTCTCACCCCTTCTGTGTGAATTTGGCTTTGGCACAGTCAATAGGCTTCCTAGAAACGAGGGAGGAAAAAATGGAACGAAAAAGAACACCTCAGCGGCATCCATGATATTTGCACCAATTCAGCAAATTTCACAGACTTGCTAATTAGAAGCATCGATGTGTTTGCCGTCCTGTTTAATCTCCACTTTGATCCAGTCTAATCTCTCATCGTACTCATTATCCAAGGGTTCTTCTGGCCCGGAGGGTCTACGATCGAAGAGCACACTTTTGATTTTCAGCACGGACTGGCAGCGGACTTCATTTCTCCATTATGGCCCTTCATCAGGCTACATTTGAATAATTAGCAGGCTCCGCCTCTTTTGGGTTTTTCTGTCCTGGACTGGGGCCACAAAGGGCGTGAAGAGATGGACATGGAAATTATTGAGAGCTTTCACTCCAAATTCGTTCATCCCAAAACTAAAATTCTGTCATTACTGGAATATAGAGCACAAACTGTACAGACCATTTTTATGGTGGGTGGACACCGAAAGTGAATTTAATTACAGTTGAAGTCAAAAGTTTATATACATCTGAAAATGTTAATTTTACCAAAATAAGAGGGACCATTCAAAATGCATGTTATTTTTTATTTAGTACTGACCTGAATAAGATATTTCACATGGGGCAGCCGTGGCCTAATGGTTAGAGAGTCGGACTTGTAACCCAAAGGTTGCAGGTTCGAGTCTCAGGTCCGGCAGGGATTGTAGGTGGGGGGAGTGAATAACCAGCACTCTCTTTACCCTCAATACCACGACTGAGGTGAGTCCCTTGAGCAAGGCACTGTACCCCCAACTGCTCCCCGGGCGCCGCAGCTATGGCTGCCCACTGCTCTGTGTGTGTGTTCACTACTTGGATGGGTTAAATGCAGAGCACAAATTCCTAGTATGGGTCACTATACTTGGCCTCACTTCACTTCCTTTCCTTTCCATAAAAGACGTTTACATATTAGTCCACAAGAGAAAATAATAGTTCAAATTATAAAAATGACCCTGTTCAAGTGTTTACATACGCTTGTTTCTTTATACTGTGTTGTTACCTGAATGACCCACGGCTATTTTTTTTTTTTTTTTTTTTGGTTTAGTGACAGTTGCCAGCTCTTCTTCAGAAAAATCCTTCAGGTCCCACAAATTCCTTTGGTTTTTCAGCATTTTTGTGTATTTGAACCCTTTCCAACAATGACTGTACGATTTTGAGATCCATCTTTCCACACTGAGGACAACTGAGGGACTCCAAAAAGAAAAACAATGCATTAAGGGCCAGGGGTGTAAACTTTTGAACAGAATGAATATGTGTACATTTTTCTTATTTTGTCTAAATATCTTTTTTTTTTTTTCATTTAAAACTGCCCTTCAGAAGCTACAGAAGATACTTGCATGTTTCCCAGAAGACAAAATAAGTTAAATTTACCCTGATATTCAAATTCCAAAAGTTTTCACCATTCTTATTGGATCATTTTCCTTCTAAAGCATCGGTGAGCATTTGAACCTTCTGTAATAGTTGTCCCTCAGAGTCCCTCAGTATGAAAAGATGGATCTCAAAAACAACATGCGATATTTGCCTCAATCACGTCTTCCGTGCAAGTTAAAACATGTTAAACTTGAGCGGAAAATTCACATGACACATTCACAAGCCAATCAACGAAGAACTGGTGTTGTTAATGTGCGTTAAGACACTCCTGATTGTGCAATGTTTTTACTCGTGAAGAAACATCCAGCAAGTAGTCTAGAGTGATTAACACAATGCTAATATTTGGTTTTGGTGTTTTAGAGCTTGACAGCCATCAAAAGCCATCCTAGTATGGAGATGAGCTACATTAAAGGAATATTCCAACTACATTCCTAAAAATTAAGGTTTCAAAAGGGGATTTATGTAATGATGAAATGGCAGCAATTTTGGGTTCCACAAAAAAAAAAAAAAAAAAAAAAAAAAAAAAACTTTTGAAAACAGTTCTTGAAAGAACAATTTTTCCTCTTAAACTGTTAAACCTTCTTTTGCCACAAAGGACCTTTTGTGAAACAGAAAGGTTCTTCAGATGTTAAAGGTTCTTTATGGAACCATTTAGACTAAAAAGGTTCTTCTATGGCATCGTGAAGCACCTTTATTTTTAGGAGTGTGCTTGCTGTTTTACCGCCTCTAGTGTTAATTTCTGTTGGAAACTACAGTGACATGTACTTATTATTTCGAATCCTGTGAAAAAGTTTCCAGCGGTATGTTTTCCTCATGAGACCAGGTAGAAAAATGTTCTTTATACTAATAAAAAGGTCTGAAGAACCTCTAAAGAACATTTTCCAGTATAAAGAACCTTTTGTGGAATGCAAAGATTCCATTTATGCTAAAGGTTCTTCATGAAGATGCCAATAACAAATGGAAACAATGGAAGTGAACTACTTTTCAAATATTAAAATAGTTTAGCAGCTGCCTTAAGATTTTAAGTTAAATGAACTTAAGTAATTTAAACTCACAAGTTATATCAACTCATTTTTATTGTAATAAGTTAAAATGACTTGTGGTTTTAAGCTGATTTAACTTAAACACTTAAGGCAGCTGCTGAACTTAGGTTTTTAAGTTGAAACTTTTTACAGTGTAGGGTTGCAAAGTGGTGGAACATTTCCGGTAAATTTCAGAAACATCCCAGAAATTTTGGGAGACTTTTCAACATTTAAGAAACTTTCTGGAAAGTTGGGCTAGTTAGGTTTCTGGAAATTTACTCAGAATTTTTCTCCTCTTTACAACTCTAATTAAACATCTTTTTTTTTTCAAGTAGAAAGAGTGAAATAGTACATTTTTTAGTGTTTTTTAACAACTTCACAGCTCAAATAATACACAACAGAAACAGAATCAGTTGCATTGCTGTCTAGAAAGCTTTTGATTTCATCAAAAATGTGTTCGGAAGATTAACAAAGGTCTTATGGGTTTGGAACGACATGAGGGTGAGTAATTAATGACAGTATCTTAATTTTTGGGTGAACTATCCCTTTAAGATTTTTTTTTAAATAAACAGCTATGGTTCATTTCATCACAAACTATCCCATTAAAACAGCACATTTATGTACAGATGTGGCGAGGGAAGACTTTACTTCAGCGTTAAAGGTTTTCTCCTGCTGGGCGCTGACATTCTAAGTTGCATCTTAATTAGTGTTATGAACCTGCACAGTAGTACACACAGCAGATAAATGAAAAGCCAACACAACATGCCTCTTTGAATCTCGTCACTGCTAAGGATCTTGAGGATGAAGGAGGGCTTTTTTCTACTTAAGTTTGGAGTAGGGGGCGTAAAGCCAGTCGCTTTTTGCCAAGAAAAACACATAATGCACTAAAAGAGCTTCCAGGCGTATTTTAAAGTACCTAATGGCTTCATATCACTGTTTACTACTGGCTGATTATGGAATAAATAACTGCAAATACAGGCACACTGTGCATTTCAAAGGCTGGAAAATGGAAACACGGAAAGAAAAACACTACATGTTCCCCACTCTTGCAAATTCGGAAGTGTCTTT
>NW_027394678.1:0-14422 GCF_049309525.1 Garra rufa | reverse complement strand
ATATATATATATATATATATATATATATATATATATATATATATATATATATATATATATTGAATATTCAAATTAAATTATTAATAACATTTTTTTATATATATATATGTATAAATGTATACACTTTTGACCTGGTAAATAGGAAATTACATTTGTATTGCCCTTGCATTGTTTTTTAATACTGTACATAGAACCACTAAACCACTTAACCACTTAAAGTAAAAACTAAATTAAAAAAGAAAATCTATGAAGTCCCAAGTGTGGCTTTTCCGCACAATAACTCACATTTGTGAGCTAAGTTCTATTTTAATCCTCAATTTTGTGCTCTGGGCTAAAATGCAATGAGTAACTCACAGCGGGGCTCTTCTTGCACTACAAAAACTTTGTCCGCATTGGTGAAATATTTTGTAACCTTCCCTTCGGACTGAAAATTCCCTTTTCTGGATCATAACCCCGTTGTTCCTGGCTGATCAGCACAACCACACATGCTTGACCAATTTTTAATGAGTGCTTATTTGACAGCTATGACTCCTACACGTTCTTTCTTAGTGTGTGTGCTCACATGCGAGTGTGTGTACTGTACTGGGAGGGGATGATGAAACACACTGACATTTTTACCCTCGGTGACGCAGAACTAACATCCTCATTTCGCTCCTCTACCTCTCCCACCGTAAACTTCTTCTCTTCAGCCCGTCTCACCAACCTGAGCGGCTTGAGAAATGCCACTCACCTCCGCAGACTTCATCGATGACCTTTCCCACCCCTTTCACGGAAAAGCCAAGGCTCCAATTAACCACCCCCAGTCATCAAACCGCTAATCAAATCATCAATATGATCAAACACACACCCTGGCTGCATATCTAAAGATTTTTGTACAAAACAAGCAGTTTTCCACTTTAGAAAACTGGTCATTCTGTGCCAAATCAACCACATTTCAGAAACTTTCCAAGCTAAAATAGTTGATTTTGTTTAGCCTGTTTTCAGTTAACAAAGAGCTTAAATTCTGTGTATTTTATTACAATATTCAAACAATGAATGCTGTTTTGGCACTGTTTAATACAGAGTGACAGATCGACATAGCGCCTCAGTTTCAGAGATACGTCAACGCGAATCGTGCGCGTAAACTAATAATCTCCTAAACTTTAATACCAGTTTCATATGGCAAGCTGTTTTAGCCTAAAATATACTAAGCGTTACTCGACGTAATTGCATTTTTACTAGTAACAATTAAATTAGAGAGCTCTATAATTCATTTCTTACTAGTAATAATTCCAATTAGAGAGCTCTACAAAAAAGGTTTACTAGTCATATGTCTCCACTGACTTCCATTCATTTTTAATTACAGAGCTCTACAACAGAATTTTTACTATTAAGAATTTCAGTTAGAGAGCTCTACAACTGAATTATTACTAGTAACAATTACAATTAGAGAGCTCTCTAATTCAGTTTTTACTAGTAATAATTCAGATTGGAGAGCTCTTTAATTTAATTATTACTAGTAAGAACTGTTTTTTTGACCGGAAAGGATACAGGCTTCTCCCAAAAGATAATAAGATGATGTACAAGAGGCATCATTGTGGAAAAAAAAAAATATTTCTCAGCTTTTATTTACATTTGAACAAAAAGTGGCATGTCCAAAATTATTCATACCCTTTGCAAACTGTCACAGTCTATGGGGAAATCCAAAGTTCTATACCATTCCAAATAGTCCAAGCTGTTCTAAAGCATCCTAATTAGTAATAATTTTTTCCACAATGATGCCTCTTGTACATCGTCTTATTATCTTTTGGGAGACATCTGTGTCATTTCTAATAAAAAAAACTTGCTGGTTGAATAAAAGTAACTTTAAGTCAGAATTTGCCAGGGGTATGAATAATTTCGGGCTTGACTGTATATACAAAATAATCAATACCGA
Source organism: Garra rufa (assembly GCF_049309525.1). NCBI lineage: Eukaryota > Metazoa > Chordata > Actinopteri > Cypriniformes > Cyprinidae > Garra > Garra rufa. The sequence continues at coordinate 12,507 of NW_027394678.1, read as the reverse complement.
ATTGAATCAGAAATCAGATCAAATCACAAGCTTGTGAATCAGAATCAAATCATAAAATTTGTGTCAAAACCCAGCCCTACTGAATTTTTTTTACACATATACTGGTAGGTCTATTGGTAAAAACTGTTGACTTTAGCAGTTGTTGTTGCCATTATTATGTCATTACAGCAAGTTACATCTTACAGATACCTGGGGTTCTATATGGACAGTGTTTTTTTGTTGGAGGGCACACAAATTGGTTCATATCCAAAAAACAGCCATGAAAATCATAGGAATAAAACAATACGAGCCCATACAGACTCTATATGAACAGGCGGTCATGAAAAGAACAATAAATATCAGTGCTGACTCCAAACATCCTCTTTTTAGTGAATATCAGTCGCTACCATCAGGAAAAAGACTGAGAATGCCAATGTGTAAAACCAATAGACTGAAGCTTTTGTTTGTTCCTGCCTCGATAAAACTGTTGAACTCTACCAGGAACAATGCACCTGTAGTATATTAGCACCTGACTGTGTTCTGCTTTATATATTTCATATTTTTATAACTATATACGGTCTTATCTTGTAAACAATGTATGTTCTTAATTGTTTTGTTTGTTTTATTTATTATTATTGTCTGTTTAGAGCAATGTTGTAGCACTTTCTTTGCCCAAGACAAATTTCCTCTCGGGGACAAATAAAGTTTATCCTTATCCTTATTATATGCCATTGGTGACAGCTCAAAACTTGAGTTAAATTAAGAATACATATTTTTTTTTACTCAAGAAGTATTAAAGAGCTACTTTTAGATTTTTGTTCTTAACAAACTTTCCTTTACATCTTACATTTTTAAGGCTCTGCATGGTTCAGTTCCAGAGATACTGAAATCTCAATGGCCACGTACACACTGCAGCTAAATTCGTTGTCAGTTTACCTTTTACTCCTTCACCGCGTTCTGTATGCTCATAATTCACTAAAATACGGGAGTGACAACAATATTCGATAACCCTATTAACTCCCAAAAAATACAGGCAGTGAACCACATTTACAGAAATGAAATGCAGTGTGTATGGAACCGACCTGAACAACCAGTTGTTAATGACATATTTAAACATGCATCAGAAATGTGTCTTCGTCTGTATGTTAGAAGATCTTGACCTTACACCCAAAAATCATATATATCATATTCGCAACAGACCACTTTATTAACTCCACAAAGTGCCTAGATTTATGAGCTAAGACCGAAAAACATGCTTAAACGTGCTTGTAAATTTGAGGACATGGCAACACTGCAAAACAGTGCTCTCTAAAGCAGCCTCCTGTCCTGAGCATAAACAAAACAAAGCACACATATCAGTAGTAGTTTAGTTAAAATCAACGGACAAAAAGAGTCTTTAGCCAAAAAATGGCAGATACCAAACGGCTAAATTCTTATTCACTCCTGCAAGACGCCAAAATGTTGCTCTGGTTTCAAATGTGGGATGACTGTTGTTCCGTACACACATGATAGGATAATTTATGGGACTCACTGCTGCATTTAAATGCGGTTGTCATTCCTGAAACTTGCAGTGTGTATGTAGCCAATGTGGCTCCAAGAGTGAACTGTCACATTTTACACAATTTTAACAGTTAAAAACCAAATGGTTGAGTGTACACAGAATGGCCTAAATTTTGTATGCTAACATGATATTTATATCCACATTTAGCCTAAGAAATTGTAGCAAACTGCGATTTTCACAATAGTCCGAATGGGAAATTGTTAGAATAGCAGAAGGTGAAACTCACAGGCCAGTGCATTTGAACTAGAACCTGCAGTTTTCAGTCATTTTTGTTGGAAAGAGATTCAGTGCTTCACCGAGCCCATTTCTCGTTTGGCATTACTATGCTGTAGGGCCTTTCTCTTGCTCTCTCAACCACCGCTCTTCCGTTTATTCCCATCTTTTCTCCACCTTCAGCTGCTCATTTCATCCCGTCTTCCTTGCTGAGTCCTGTGTGTGTGTGTGTGTGTGTGTGTGTGTGTGTGTGTGTGTGTGTGCAGCAGTCGTGATTGTGAAGTCTGGGTTAGAACCCTTCATGGTTAGAGGGTTAAACACACAGGGACCACATAAGATGAAGGGCTTGCTCACAACTGTCTCCTAGAATGATTTATGAACAGCTGCAGCCCCTCAGACGCACACGGACATCGTATACACAAACAAAAACCTAGTACACCCAGTACAATATGTTATCGGAGATCAATAGTGCTGTGATTTTATTGAATAATCAGAAGACCAGGCTGGTTTATTTAACTGATAAAGGTCCAGTGTCAAGGTTTGATTCAGAAGGGTCAGTGCTCAACTCTTGAAAACTCACAAACGCACAAACAAATGTATGTGAAAGTGTGACTGAGAAGTACATACTGAAGAGAAAGCTGAAAAAACAGGGTTGATACTCAAATTGCGCAGCTCAAGGGCCACGTTTAGAAAACGCAGGTTGATCGAGCAGTCAGCGAGTGAAATGACCTGGTATTACAGTAGCAATAATTTTCATGATACTTGATACTTTCATGATACTTGATTTTAAAAATGTCTGACTGCATTGTCAGTTTTTTTGGAGACCAGTTTTATTTTCCAGAATAATGTAGTCAGAGTGAATTTAAATGAAATTGTTCATAAATGTATAAATTAATTACAAAGAAATGTACCCTTCGCATGGAGTTTAACTGAAGGCGATCTGACCAAATATAATGCTGAATGATTCTAGCATGTTTAAAAAGTTGCTAACATATTACTAACATGTTGCTAACATGTTTTTAGCATGATAAGTATGTTACTAGCATGTTTCTAACATGATTAACAAGTTTGCTTGCATGTTTCTAACGTGTTATTAGCATGATTAACATGTTACTAACATGAATCTAGCATGAATAGCATGTTACTAACATGTTACTAACATGTTTTTAGCATGATTAGTATGTTACTAGCATGTTTCTAACATGATTATCAAGTTTGCTTGCATGTTTCTAGCGTGTTGTTAGCAGAATTAACATGTTACTAACATGAATCTAGCATGAATAGCATGTTACTAACATATTACTAACATGTTGCTAACATGTTTTAGCATGATTAGTATGTTACTAGCATGTTTCTAACATGATTATCAAGTTTGCTTGCATGTTTCTAGTGTGTTATTAGCATTATTAACATGTTACTAACATGAATCTAGCATGAATAGCATGTTACTAACATGTTACTAACATGTTGCTAACATGTTTTTAGCATGATTAGTATGTTACTAGCATGTTTCTAACATGATTATCAAGTTTGCTTGCATGTTTCTAGTGTGTTATTAGCATTATTAACATGTTACTAACATGAATCTAGCATGAATAGCATGTTACTAACATGTTACTAACATGTTGCTAACATGTTTTTAGCATGATTAGTATGTTACTAGCATGTTTCTAACATGATTATCAAGTTTGCTTGCATGTTTCTAGTGTGTTATTAGCATGATTAACATGTTACTAACATGAATCTAGCATGAATAGCATGTTACTAACATGTTGCTAACATGTTTTAGCATGATTAGTATGTTACTAGCATGTTTCTAACATGATTATCAAGTTTGGTTGCATGTTTCTAGTGTGTTATTAGCATGATTAACATGTTACTAACATGAATCTAGCATGAATAGCATGTTACTAACATGTTGCTAACATGTTTAGCATGATTAGTATGTTACTAGCATGTTTCTAACATGATTATCAAGTTTGCTTGCATGTTTCTAGTGTGTTATTAGCATGATTAACATGTTACTAACATGAATCTAGCATGAATAGCATGTTACTAACATGTTGCTAACATGTTTTAGCATGATTAGTATGTTACTAGCATGTTTCTAACATGATTATCAAGTTTGCTTGCATGTTTCTAGTGTGTTATTAGCATGATTAACATGTTACTAACATGAATCTAGCATGAATAGCATGTTACTAACATGTTACTAACATGTTTAGCATGATTAGTATGTTACTAGCATGTTTCTAACATGATTATCAAGTTACTAGCATGTTTCTAGCGTAATTAGCAAGTTTGGTAACATGTTAACATGATTCTAGCATGATTAGTATGTTACTAGCATGATTAGCAAGTTACTAGCATGTTGTTAGCATTATTACAGTATGAGAAGTATGTTGCTAGCATGATTAGCATGTTGATAGCATGATTCTAGCATGATTACTGTTACTAGCACGTTGCTAACGTATTTCTAACATCACTGCTTGTGCTGTAGACACGTTTGTTGATTTTCTATGCACGCAACTAGCATTCAACTAGTTTTGTCGTTTTGCGTCTTGACACTTGTTTTGTGTGTAGAGAACAAGTGTTCTCTTACAATCTAGTCTGCTTGGTTCATTATAGCGGCAACTGTTGCATCATTCAGTTGCAGTGCAGACACAGACAGTGCCGCTGAATTGTCAGCAAGAGTGTTGATAGTAGTGGCAGGCTAGTCATATCCTTGCGTTGGCCAAGATTTTACATATGGACTGTGGTTTGAGTATCTATGGTGGAGTATGAGTCTCTGTGTTGTGATAACACCTTTAGCTTCTGTATTGGTGCATTTTTATGCCATTAGTGCTTCATTAGTTAGTTTTGGCTCTTATCTTGTATTGTTGTCTTGACTTTGATGACTATGTTTCTGTCCACATATTTCTTCCATAATTATTTCTTTTTTCCAGACACACTGTCACTTTCTCTCTGGTTTTGTTCCCTCCCTGTTCCAATTTTTTGCTTATTTTTCCCTGTGTGCTCCAGGTTTTTTGAGTTTATTTTTTACTTTGTCTTAGAACATCAGCAGTCTTAGAGGTTAATACGTGTGCTGCAACACATTGAGCTTTGGTGCTCATGTGGGAAGTGCGTATTTGAATCTGCTCCGTCTCCACTGATGTATATTTTATTTTATTGAACTTTTTTATTTCAAATATTTTATTTTATTATTTTATTTTGAAATGAATTCATTTTATCATTAAATGTATTCAGAATTATTTTTATTCAAATATTGATTTGTCCACAGATTTCATGTTTCTTTTATTTTCCATAAATTTTATTCAGAGTTGTTTTCACTAAAATACTGATTTGTCCTTGGATTTCATGTTTTAATTTTATTTTATTTATTATTTTCCATAAAATGCATTCATTATTTTTCTTTATTACAATACTGATTTCTCCTCGGATTTAATGTTTTTATTTTATTTTATTTTATTTATTTTTATTTTATTTTCCATAAAATGTATTCTGAATTACTTTTATTAATATTTTGAATGTCTTTGGATTTTGAGTTTTGTTTTATTTATTTTATTTTATAAAATTTATAAAGTTACTTTTATTTTATTAAAATATTGGTTTGTCTTAAGATTGAATGATTTTATTTTATTTTATTTTAGTTTAGTTTATTTTCCATAAAATGTATTCAGAGTTATTTTATTGCAATACTGATTTCTCCTCGGATTTAAAGTTTTTATTTTATTTTATTTTATTATTTTATTATTTTTTTCATAAAATGTATTCAAAATTATTTTATAATAATATTTAGAATTTTCTTTGGATTTAGTGTTTTATTTTATTTTTATTAAAATATTGATTTGTCCTAAGATTCAATTAAGAATCTAAGATTTATTTTATTTTAATTTATTTTAATTTGTTTTATTTTATTTTATTTTATAATTTTTTTTTATTTTCCATAAAATGTATTCAGAGTTATTTTTTAATTAAAATATTGGTTTGTCCTCAGATTGAATGTTCTTATTTAATATTATTTAATTTTCCATAAAATTCAGAAAATCTGAATCATTCAGAATGATTTTTATTAATATTTTGTTTTCTCTTCGGATTTAATGTTTTTATTTTATTTTATTTTATTTTCCATAAAATGCATTCAGAGTTATTTTTATTAAAATATTGGTTTGTCCTCGGATTGAATGTTCTTGTTTGATTCAATTTTATTTTACATAAAATGTATTCAGAATTATTTGTATTAATATTTTGATTTGTCCTCGGATTTCATGTTTTATTTTATTTTCCAAAAATGTATTTAGAGTTATTTTTATGAAAATATTGTTTTGTCCTCAGATTGAATGTTCTTATTTTATTTTATTTCTTTTTTTTCTCCATAAAACATATTCAGAGTTATTAAAATATTGATTCATCCTCAGATTTATTTTTACTTTACAGTAAAAAGTTATACTCTTATACTCCCCATGTTTTTATTTTCCATGTTATTTAATTTTTTCTTTCATTTTCACTAAATATTCAGTACAAAGCTTTAACTGTAAGTGCTGTATCTCATTCACTTTTGACAGCACAATTTGCCAGAACTCATTAAAATGTCTTCATGTTGTGCTCAGACGGGTCTTTATGAACCATCATTCTCTCATCACTGTATAATATGCAGATCAGTTTTTGAAAACTGGTGATGAGCCATCATATATTAGGTCTGCAGAAGATCTCTGTACATACACAATCCCTCACGAACAATGCTGACATAGCCGTTATCATTTCCTTCCCAGCAATTCATCTCATGCGACTGTCTGTCCGAGCTTCAGCATGCCCACCATAAACATTTACTGAACGCCCACAGGAACAGCCGCTAAAAGCCGCCGGCTGCTTCTGCTTAATCTCTGCATCTTCTCTCTGATACAAGCATAATCACGCTGCCTTATACAGCTCTAGAATTACAATGAGCCAGTGGACACTTTGAACAAAAGCTAATGTACCTGAGCATACTAACCCTACATACTAAAGGCCTTGATGCAAAATGCCTCTCAGTGAAGCAGTACCTTCCCATTATCCTTTCATATGATAAAATAAATGTATTTGATTTGAGTTCATAATGGACTACAACAGAACAGAAGCTGGAGGTCATTGAACATTATGTCTGTAACAATACAACCTGTTTCACGCATCTACCTATACGATGAATGTATTAAAGGTACATCCTATTATATAAGCGGATATGTAATTTTGTCTTTTTAATGATGAAGTCATACATAAACATAACATATTCCTTATCCTAAATGTAGACATGTTCTATGGAAGCCCATTTCTGCCACTGAATAAAAAAGAAAAAAGGTAATTGCGACTTTTTATCTCATAATTGTTACATTTTTGTAACAATTGTTACATATGAATTGCGAGTTTATATTTAAATTCTGAGAAAAAAAGTCAGAATTGCAAAATATAAACTCGCAATTGTGAGAAAAAAGACAGAAATTGCGAGTTTATGTCTTAAAATTTGGAGAAAAAAAGTCAGAATTGCGAGTTTTTTTATCTTGCAATTCTGACTTTATTTCTTGCAATTGTGAGTTTATATCATGCAGTTTTGAAAAAAAGGTCAGAATTGCGAGATATAGACTTGCAATTGCGAGAAAAAGATCAGAATTGCGAGTTTATATCAAAATTTGGAGAAAAAAGTCATAATTGCGAGAACAATCTTACATTTGCGAGAGTATATTTATATCTCAAAATATCAGAAAAAAAGTCAGAATTGCAAGATATAAACTTGTAATTGCGAGAACAAAGTCAGAATTGTGAGTTTATGTCCCAAAATTTGGAGAAAAAAGTCAGAATTCTGAGATACAAACTTCAGAATTGCAAGTTTTTTGTCTTATATTATCTATTTTTCTTGTAATTGTGAGTTTATATCCCACAATTCTGAGAAAAAAGTCAGAACTGCAAGTTTATATCTCCAAATCTCTGAAAAAGTCAGAATTGCAAGAAAAAAGTCAGAATTGTGAATTTACATCTCAAAATCTCAGAAAAAGTCAGAATTGCATTAAATAAACTCGTAATTGTGAGAAAAAAGTCAGAATTGTGAGATACAAACTTGTATTTGTGAGAAAAAAAGTCAGAATTGTGAGTTCATGTCCCAAAATTTGGAGAAAAAAGTCAGAATTGTGAGATACACACTTGCATTTGCGAGAATTGTGAGTATTTATCTTGCAATACTGATTTTATTTCTCGCAAGTTTGAGTTTATTTCATGCAATTCTAAAGGGGAAAAAGTCAGAACTCCAAATTCATATCCCTCAATTCTGAGGTAAAAAATGCAAGAATCGCAAGAACATGTATGGATGCCCATTTCTGCCACTGAATAACAAATAAAAAAGGTTATTGCGATTTGTTATCTCACAATTCTATCTCACAAACTCGAATTGCAACCATTTATCTTGTCATTTTAACTTTATAACTGTAAGTTTATGTCGTGCAATTCTGACTTTATACTTCACAAATGCAAGTTTATATATCACAATTCTAAGAAAAAATTGAATTGTGAGATAAAAAGTTGCAATAACCTTTTTACATTTTTTATTCAGTGGCGGAAACAGGCTTCAATATGTTCTGCCATCTTTGTTTAGAAGAAGAGCCTTCATCTAGCTTCTGTAAAGTATTTTTGAAGTCTTAATCATGAAGTATGCAGATCTATAAACAGAGTAAAACAGTTATCTATTTAAATGTACTCCAACTTCTTTCCCCGAGAGAGAGAAAAACTCAGTCTGTGATATGTTTAGCATTCTTCAGGTGTAAGGCTGTTAGAGTGTGTTTGCCCTCCAGGTTTTCCTCAGCAACCTAATCCACAAGTTTCTCTCTATCCCACTCCATGAACCTTTCCATGAGAACATTTTTGTTAAGAGATTTCTGAGCTACATGACTCTCCGACATGGATGAATTGGCTTACAGCAGGGTCTTCGGTGAGTAGACTTCAGCTTACAGCTATAAAATGACTGCTCCTATCCAGAGGGTTTCATTTTCAGGAGTTTGATTCATTATAGTTAGTGCACTTTAAATATGAACTTTTATCAGTGTGTATGTAAAACTCCTTTTCAGGTTTCTGTACATGAACCTCATGATTGAACATGTTTTGAACTTTTCAGCAGGATTCAACCTCCCAGCACAGCACATGATAGTTAATTAGTTTTTAATGAGATATAAGCTATGGATGGGGAATTTAAGTAACTACATTTCAGTCTGTTCCTCGCAACTATTATATGATTGCAGAAGACTTGGAATATAATGCATACAGTGTTTTTTTTTGTTTTTTTTTTACATTTTATATATTATATTGTGTAAGTAGTAGTAGTAGAAGTTATATGGGCTTTCTTTATGGTACATTTTTGTCTTTTTTTAGATGTTGACAGTCCATGTATGCTCTCATTGTATGGAAAATAGAAAGTTGGACATTTTATGTGTTGAAAAAAGTCAGAACTTCGAGTTTATATCTCACAGTTCTGAAAAAAATGTCAGAATTGCGAGATATAAACTCACAATTCTGAGAAAAGAAGTCAATCAATCAATGATCTTTATTCATACAGCGCTTTAAACAATACGGGTTGTGTCAAAGCAACTTTACAGTATTAAATAGGACAATAGTGTCAATAGTGCAAAAGTTCCATAGTGTTCATGTGTCAAAAAAAGAAAAAAAAAAAACCCACAGAATTTTGAGTTTATATCTTACAATTCTAAGAAAAGAAGTCAGTCAGTATGGCGAGGAAAAAAGTCAGAATTGTAAGTTTATATCAATAAGAAATTATTACTTCAGATCATCTGGAGTGGTATCCATGAAATGCTATGAAATCCATTTTATTTTTTCCCAAATTCGATTTTTTTTTCCCAAAAAAAGTTTTTTTTTTTTTTCCAAAAAAGTTTTTTTTTCTGGACTCTGTTTTAATTGTTCAATGAAAAGTTTGACTATTTTATTGAAATCATGAAACTTACACAATTTAACAGCAATTTATTAAAAGCCCTATGAAATAATTTTTTTTCTCAAATTCAGTTATTTTTTCCACAAAATTCTGAGTTTTCCATTAATTTTCTGAATTCTATTTTAATGATTTCATTAAAGTTAATAATCAAAAGCATCATTAATAAATTGATTTTATATAAAAAAAATAATGTATTATTATTTTATTTATTTGCTTTTTTTTTCAGAAATACTCTGTTGTGTATTTACATTTTTCTGATAAATAAATTCTGGTAAAAAAATGTTCTGCCAAATATTCCTTAAAGAATAATGGTTTAATAATATTTGTATTATTAGTAGTAGTACTAGCATTACATTAAGTAATACATTTCTGTAACTGTCAGAGTTCAACCACAGCCAGATCCACCAGCCACGCCCACTGAAGACACACACACACACACACACACACACACACACACACACACACACACACACACACACACACACACACACACACACACACACACACACACATGTTGGGTTTACATGTTTTATGGGGACATTCCATAGGCGTAATGGTTTTTATACTGTACAAACCGTATTTTCTATGGCCCTACACCTACCCTACACCTAAACCTAGCCCTCACAGGAGATTGTGCACACTTTTACTTCCTCAAAAAAACTCATTGTGCATGATTTATAAGCCTGTTTCCTCATGGGGACCTGAGAAATGTCCCCACAAGGTCAAAATCTACTGGTATTCCTATCCTTGTGGGGACATTTGGTCCCCACAACGTGATGAATACCAGGTACACACATTACACACACACACACACACACACACACACACACACACACACACACACACGCACACTGGTTTACATGTTTTATGGGGACATTCCATAGGCGTAATGGTTTTTATACTGTACAAACCGTATTTTCTATCGCCCTAACCCTACCCTACACCTAAACCTAGCCCTCACAGGAGATTGTGCAAACTTTTACTTCCTCAAAAAAAGTCATTGTGCATGATTTATAAGCCTGTTTCCATGGGGACCTCAGAAATGTCCCCACAAGGTCAAAATCTACTGGTATTCCTATCCTTATGGGGACATTTGGTCCCCACAACGTGATGAATACCAGACCACACACACACACACACACACACACACACACACACACACACACACACACACACACACACACACACACACACACACACAAACACAAGGTCACAGTCACCTGACTTCTAATTACACACCTGAATCCACTTACCTCTCCCCTATATATACCCGGACTGGTTCATTCCTCGTTGTCTGATCTACAGATCACATCCCTGCGATCGCACTCTCTCTTTGACTGTCTTGGACTCCATGCTTACCTGTTTCTCCTGTTGGATCTACTTACACGATCTCTGGAACTTCTCAGATAAGAATACTCACCTCAATACCTGCTTCAATATACTTACCAAACTGTCAATAAACTTACCTTTTACATTTTATACTTACCTCCGTCTCTGCCTCCTTGTATGCTGTGACAGTAACAACTTCAAGTTAAACCAAACCTTTATTTTGACAGGTTGCTGCAGTGAAGCTCTGTAAGTTTTGGTTTGTAAACAATATAATGAGTTTTTTTTTCTAAAGAAACTGTAAAATCAACATGAAATGATTCTCAGAGCAGTTCTATATATATCGAAGCGCCAGAGTCTAAAAACATGCAGAATTTATATTTAAATAGTATTTTTGTGGCTTAATATTCACAGACACTAATGAGCTACTTTTGATTTATTCATCCAAAATTTGGCAAATTCCGTAACATTCTGTGTTATACAGTAAATTCCATTTTTATGACTTGATTCCATGATTATAGGGTCCTAATAAAGAGCATGTTAGGTAAATAGCAGGTAGCTTACTGATACTTACCTTATATTTAGGCTACCATAGCACCAAGGCTGATGTTTTGGCTCAGAAAAATGTGTGAAAAGATTTTAAAAGAAACATCACATCTATATGATGCACTGGAGCAGTAAAGTCCAGAATACTTCAGTTTTGTTGTTGTTTGTTTGTTTGTTTGTTTGTTTTGGAGGCTCGATCAATTCAAAAACCCACTGACCATGAAGAGAGTGACCACAAATGTGTTATCAGCTTCCAAGTACTGAACTATAAAAATCATTTTGATGGATTTTTTTTTTATATATATATATTTTTTTTAGCAGAATCGTACTGGGTGTGAACCGTCCTTCCCACATGAAAGGTTTTAGCATTTTAACCACTCTGGAGCAGTCTTGCTTAATGGCATAACTATAAAGTGTGTTGTGGACCATAGTTGTTGATCAAACGTGTGTGTGCATGCTAGCTTTCCTTCATTAGTCTGCTGGAAGGACAGTTGAGTTTAAGCTCCATGTTGCTGTTGGCGGTTATGGTGATTGCATGGCTTATTGCTACATTAAAGCATAAACGCACAGACACACACACATACACACACACACACACACACACACACACACACACACACACACACACACACACACACTCCTCTGACATTCCATAACGTCCATAAAGGTTTGGTTCAGCTTGGACCACAGATAAGGCAAAAGTAATATAGGCCTCATGACTAACCAAGCACACACGGACAGATTAGAGTGACATACACACACACTGACAGTGTGCTCTGACTGCGAGACAAACCTCCTGATTGTTATTCCAGGCCACAGCTGCTGGAGCAAATAACCAAGGTGCTGTTAGGCTACGCTTAGAATCGCCTTCCCTGTTTAGAGTAAGCAAAAATTCACACACCCACAACCTCATTACGTT
>NW_027394677.1:0-14439 GCF_049309525.1 Garra rufa | reverse complement strand
ATTTGCCAAACCTTTTCGATTATTTATTTACTATTCAGGCACATCCCTAAAAATGTAGCCTCTTGGCCCATATAACACTAAAAGCACCATATATTTTAATCTGTCCAACAAGCGTAAACAAAGTTCATCAAAAATATATTTGGGCCTTTTGTAGACCTTTCAAAACAATGTTAAAACATTTTATTTATTTCAGTTGACATTTGCCAACTTTGGTTTAGTAATGCTTTAAAATATAAAAATGTTGTTGAGCTTCAGTTTCAGTCTTGCACTCACATTTCTTCATTACATTAACAAGAGACACATGTCTAACCATTTCTAGATCAAATTAAATTGCACATCCACTTAAGCTCAGCATTTCCCTCAGTTTCAACAAAAACTGCAATTTCTCCAACATGTGGCCAGTGACGGGAAAGCGTAGCTGTCTAATTTCGCTTTCATTAATAACATGATTTCAGGTCAGCTGTTCTGTAGGAGGGAGATCTATAAATACTGATGGAAGCAGAGAGAAGGAGAGGGAGGAAGAAGGAATAGACTGATTTAAATGCCACAGGGGGGATCACTAGAGATTGAGGCCTAGGAATACCCTGTTACCCACGAATCCAACCAACAATCTGCATAATTCCACAGAGCTGCGTCCAATAAAAACGAAAGCGATTCCGTCTAGATAACACTTGAGAGATGATTATGCTAAATGGGACTGGAATGCATTAAGAAGAATTAGAATTTTGCGTAAACCTTCATGACATTCCTGTCGATGAGAAATAATGTCATTGAGGAACAGAAACACGCTTGACCCTGAGGCCTGAGTGTAATAACGGCCCACAATTATGGGACATGATTGTGACAGCTGGTGCTAAATAACTTGGCAGGTAAGGGACTCTTGAATGTATAAGTCCTTGTGAGATTTGGCAAGTAGACTTTCATTTGCTGTTCAGCTCAGATCTCTTAGCTTGAGGCAAAGCATGACTTTCTGAATGCAATCAGACACATACAGTATGTACTGTATATCATCCTGCATGACACTCAAAACCCATAGACCTATAAGGCTGTCAGTCATTGGTGGCCATCTTGTTAATGCCTCTGGGTAACAATTTATTATGCATACAAGTGCAGCTCCTGTCTACTTGAATGAGGACAGACTGAAATCTGAAAAACTGTTTGCTGATATTTTGCTTCAATAACATATTTCACCAATCCCACATTTTCAAATGCCAAAATATGAACCATATTAATCAATCTCAAAGGTGTTTTACATTTTAGTCCACACCAGTCTGCCAGGTACAAAATGAGGCACCTTCCTGGAGTGGGTTTAATTTTTTTATGAGTGGTCCATTCCCTCCCTCGTACCTATATTCAAGCAGAGGAATACATACAAGGTGGCTCAGAGTAAAATTGATTTTCCATAGCCCACTCATGCCTGCTATCTCACTTTTTATGTAATTACAAAGACAAACTTTCAGTCAAAAGCCAGGTATACTGGTATTAAGTGGCTAGTGTGGTGACAGCTGTTTATATTCCTGAAGTGTTCTTGTAGTGTCCAGGATTGAGTGTGGGAGAATATTCTACGTCCGAATGATGAAGGGGTGAAGTCTTTTTAATATCTCTGTGCCGCTGCCTGAAATAGGCTGACAGGTCCAATTACCACTCGAAGCTCCTCTGCGGTTGCTTGGTGAACAAACACAACCTCCAAATATCCCCGAGGATAAGGACACTTCAGTGAGACAGAAAGTAAGTAAGCCAAAGAAGAAAACCAAATAATGAGTGATTGAAACACCTTTTGCACAGCTCGAGGTTAAACCCTTTCAAAAACGGCCCCATTGTCATCCTTTGATTTTTCAGTTTTATCTGCAAAAATTTAAATAAACCAAGGCGATACTCCAAGGAGTGGACATGAGGAATATGCTGTCTGCCAGTTATGTTGATAAAGTGGAACCAAGGAACTGACGCTCACCCCTTCACAGTTGATATCACATGCAGTTTGTTCTTTAGCTTGACTCGTTTGAGGTCAAGTGTTTGCATGGCTCATATTGGACCTCTTGAGAAGAGTTATGGGAAGCACCAACCTTGTGTCCTGAAAATAACATTGAGCTATTGTCCCTCACTGTCTCCCCCTTTGCCCTTTTTTGCTGAGGCACTCAACCTGCCTCAAGGCAGTACAATATCCATGGCTGTTCTCTCCAACACACCTTTCTACTAGTTGAAGTCAAGATCTATTTGCCGTTTTGAGAGACATTTGAGATTGTAAAGGTTACTGTTGACATTTTTACAGTCGTATCTGTCGACTTCCACTTTTCAGTGCCCTCAGTAACTTGGCAGGTGACATAATCCTCAATCCCAAAACACTGGACCAGGATCTGAAGTTGGTGAAATATGTGCCTGTGGCGACATACCAGTGAGTGACACAAAAAGACGGTTCGATTTTACCTGGAAGACTGAATGTGAATCTGATATTGTTTTATTACATTGGATGTTGTAAAAGATTACTGCTGTAACGCATTTGGAAATAACACACCACTTACACTAAAGGCTGCCATAAACCTAACTGACAGTGGTAAAAAAAAAAGCATATGTGAGGTAGAAATGTGTTTGCTATAGCAATTTTACCATTTTAGCTTGCTGCTACAAGTCTTTGAGCTCACAGGATTTGTATTTCATTGCAAGTGCAATGATTTACTGGGTGAGCTAATGAGCAAGTTTATTATGGAAAAGCCAAACATATAGAGCTGATTATGTGTTGAAAACATCAAAATGTATTTGTTTACGATAAAACATATTTTGAGGTCTGAGGATAACATTATGCAAGGATTGGTGCTTGAAAAAATGTTAACAATAATAAATAAAGCTGCTTCTTCTTCTTCTGAGCCAAAATGTAGTTAGCATCTCCTCATAGAGCTTTAAAGCTACAACCATCAGACAATGAGATTTATGCCCCCGGTCTCACAGACATGGCTTATGCCTAGTCCTAGACTAAAATGTAAATCTGAGCTGTTTCAACTAAAAGAAACTTTCACTGACTGTTTGAAAAATACTTTATATCAGTGCCTTTGTTTTGTCTCAAAATGCACACCAGTAATGTTTTTTTTTTTTTTTTCTAACACGTTTATAAAAATTACTTAAATGTCTTAAATGAACTATGGATTAAGCCTGGTTTAGGCTAAGCCTTGACTATGAAACTGGGCCATGGTGCATTTAAGCTGTCTAAACTGGTTGGCTGCTTTGGCTGTTTCCCCAGGTTGCATGGTTTCCCCAAAGTGGTTTTGGCCACTGTTTTGGCTGGTCCTAGCTGGTCAAGATGGAAGACCTGCTTAAAGGTCAGGCAAGCTTAAACCAGTGACTTTTGAGCTTAGGCTGGTTTTAGCTGGTTTTAAGTGGTTTTCCACTAAATTAGCTGGGTTTAGCTAATTTAAGAGCTAAAAGTAAGAGATCGGAAAACAAGCAACACCTTATAACATGCTAGCAATATGTAAATTAATGCTAGCAACATAATACCTAATTCATGTTATGTCATGTTAGCAATATGTTAATTAATGCTTACAACATGCTCTCATCATGCTAGCAACATGTTAATTCATGTTCATTCATGCTAGAAACATCCTAAATCATTTTACCATTATGCAACATCATGCTAGCAACATGTTAATTCATGTTAACATGCTTAATCATATTAACAATGTGCTAATCATGGTAACATGTTGGCAATATGTTAAATTATACTAACAACATGATATGAATATGCTAAATAATGCTAACAACATGCTAAATCATATTAGCAATGCGTTAATTAGCAATGTGCTAGCAATGTGTTAAATCATGCTAACAGCACACTAGCAATTTTAAATCAAGTTGCTAGTGTGCTGTTAGCATTCAGAAATGTTAACAATGTGATAATCATGCTAACAACATGACATCTATGCTAACAACATGCTAAATCACATTAACAATGTTATAAATCATGTTAACAATATGCTAAGAATGTGTTAAATCATGCTAACAGCACGCTAAGTATGTGCTAACCCTTATGCAAATTAACCATGCCCTCCTAAAAAAAAAAAAAAAAAAAAAAAAAAAAAACAGCCTAGGCTGGTTGGCTGGTCTTAGATCTATCTATCTATCTATCTATCTATCTATCTATCTATCTATCTATCTATCTATCTATCTATCTATCTATCTATCTATCTATCTATCTATCTATCCTGTTTAAAAAAAAAACAGTGGTTAGGTATTAGGGCTGGGCGATTAATCAAAAAGTAATCGAAATCGACATTCAGAACCTATAATCGATCAAATTTTTCCAGGTCAATTATTTCAATTACTTTCCCTTAAAAACACTACTGCGTGTGGAGTCACGTGACCCCGCTCCGTTACGTTGCGTTATTCCGCCGACATGTCAATGGAGAGCTTAAACAGTATTTATACAGTAAAAAGTATTTACAGGATATACAAGAGTAATTTTATTTAGAAGAGACACTGCTTATTTTCTACTTTTAATATTTATTATTATTTTATAAATAATTTATTTTGTTTCCAAAAGTGCAAGTTATTTATTTTCACTAATTTAAGAAAAATGTGACTTTTCGTTTTAAGCAATGTGTGCTTTAATTTCAGTTGTTCAACACTGATGTTCAATAAATAATCATAGATAGTAGATAGTGTGTGCACCCTTCATTCAAAAATCTCTCACTTGTAATATGTGCGCATATTTACTGTACAAAACTTGACAGTGAACTATGAGGGCAAAAAAATAAATATTATTTAAATATAATTAAATATAATTTTATTAATGAATAAAATAATCGTTCATTAATCGTAATCGGGTTAAAATGTTCAATTAATAGAGATTTTGATTTTAGGCCAAATCGCCCAGCCCTATTAGGTATGTTTTGAAGCATGGCAGTTGGTTTAAGCTTGTATTGAACTTTATCTGATATCTGATAGACTTTATTGCCTTAAAAACATTACATTTTAAAGGTATTAAAACATTTTCAAACTGGCCTGGCTTTTTCAAGCCAGTTTCTCATCACACTTTATTCATCTAGTTATTCAATAATCTGCCCCTGTAATCATAATTTGTGAAACAGAAAAGTGGTTGCTGGTGTTTTACCACCACTAGTGTTAATTTCACCTAGAAATTGCAGTGAATTGCATACGTAGGTATGTTTTTTGAGTTTTGCAAAAATGTAGGCAGAAACACGCTTTTCCAGTGAGCCCATGTTGCATTTGTCCTTCTCGCTAGAGCCGCCCCACCTTCTCTCATTCCAGCCTACCTGATCATCTGTTTGTTTGAGAGCATAATCACGGAGAAGCTGTTAAGCACCTGTGTGTTATGCCACCGTCACGACAAGGGCTTTGGATGTAAATTACCTGCAGTGTTCCAAATGCCACGACAAGCAGTGCATTTACCAATGCAGTGGGAAAGCCCTATGGAGTTTCTTACCCTGGTGAAGACGCTAATGCCTGGGTAATGGGTGCAATTTCACAACGTAAATGTCAGCAAATCACTGCACGCAGGAAACTCTGATGTTGTGTTCTGCATCTCGCACATTACATGATGTGTAACCTCAAAATGTCTTGTACTCTGGGCCGTCAGTATGTGAATGCTGCACTTGTGTGAAATGATATTTGCATGTGATATTAAAGCTTGATTTCTGTTCATACACTCCACTGGAGTCAAAGCCTTATGAAAATTGGAATGAAGGTCATTTTACTCTTATGAATCTCTGACAGAATTAAAAGCCCTCTGGAGGTGTCTAGCTTGGCCAAACTTTATTGTAGGCAAACAAAGCCAATCTGAATACCCAGTCTCTTTCCAGTACATTTTCAATTACTTGCAAGAATAACCAGCTAATGACCACGTGTCATATCCTGTCGCTCCGTCCTGTGCTTGAGCACTCATACTGAATTAATGAGGTGGTCAGGTACCTGTGATTAATATTTTATGACGCTGCATGGAGTGAGTCCATCTCCATGACAAATACTTGGGGTCGTGGCAAATGACCCCCTGCCCTTTCTATCACAGACTGTCATAGGCCTTTTACACCTCTCCACTGTTAATTAAATGAAAAGATTCTGCCTAGAGGAGGATGCAAAGCAATTTTGATTAAACTTTTCTCAGAATAAAGACATTGTCTGGCACATTGATACACTGGTGACATTCAATATAGTGTCTATGTAGTAGTTATAATGAATACTGGTAAATTTTAACATTATATAAGCAAAATACAAAAGCAAAATTGCAGGACAAACGCTTAGCATGATTTTGCTACATTTTGAGAACCAACATACTTGATGCTATTGGAACAATACAGGCTATCAACCAATCAGATTTTAGGTATGCCTGACTGATCTTATCTCTGACTTTTACAGATTAGATTAGGGTTGTAATTAAAAAAAAGATACTGCTGTAACACATTTGAAAATAACACACCACTTACACTAAAGGCTGCCATAAACCTACCCAACAGTGTTAAACAGCATATGTGAGATAGAAACACATTTGCTAAAGCAGCCATACTATTTTAGCTTGCTTCTTAAAGTCTTTGAGCTCTTTTATCTTGACTTATGTTTTACAGGACTTGTATTTCATTGGAAATGCAATGCTTTACCGGGGGAGCTAATGAGCAAATTTACTATGTCAGAAAAGCTGCAAATATAGAACTGATGGGGAAAAAGTTAAAATTTACAAAACGTCCACTACAATAAAAGTTTGAGGTCAGAACATAATATTATAAAGGGGATAGCGCAAAAATGTGTCTTCGTTAATCAAAAAACTCCCCCTGTAAACATAATTTGTGAAACATAATAGATGGTTTAGGAAAAACGAACAATACACAGGATTTGTATTTCATCGCAAGTGCAATGCTTGAGAGCTACTGAGCAAGTTTACTACATCAGAAATTATGCTATCAACACTGTATTTTTAATACTGTAAGGGTAGGTTTAGGGTTGGAGTAGGTGTACACAGCAGGGTAGCACAAATTGTCAGAACACAGGATGTAACAAGCTGGCTCGGAATGTGGAATCCTTGGGTACAAATCCCTTAAAATACATGACTCATGATGAAAGAGCTAAAAGTAAGAGATCGGAAAACAAGCTAAAACGGAATGCTTGTGATTGCGGTTTCACGTCACATTTGATTTTGTTCATATTATCAGGCAGGTTTTAGGTGTAGTGCAGATGGAAGTCACGTATACATTATTCTTGAGAAAAAGTTCCCACAGGTAAGTTTTCGCTGTGAGACCAGCTTGGCTATTTTATGCACTCTATCATCTCTATCTGTGATTCAAATATACAATAAACATTAAAGTGTTCCCTGCTGAAAAAAAAAAAAAAAAAAAAAAAGTCAGGCTGGTTTTAGCTGGTGGTTTCCCAGCCTGGCCAGGCTGGAAAAGTGGCCAAAAACCCTCTAAAACCAGCCTGCTAACCAGCTATGACCAGCTAAAACCAGCCAACCAGCCTAAGCTGGTTTTAGCTGATTTTTTAACCAGGGTTAACAATAAACCACTAGTAAGCTACTCAATATATTGTAGTAACCTACATTTTCTGTACAGCTGCTTTGCAACGATTTGTATCATGAAAAGTGCTATACAAATAAACTTGAATTGAATTGAATAAACCTAAGCTCATTGGAATGTTGTACAAATTGCAGCATTTTGATACTAAAAGGTTACAAAAGTAATGCATTTGTAAATAATACACCACTTACATTAAAGCCTACCATACACCCAACTGACGGTGTTAAAAAGTGTATGTGAGATAAAAACACATTAGCTTAAGCAGCCATTTCATTTTAGCTTGCTTCTACAAGTCTTTGAGCTCATTAATCTTGATTTGTATTTCACAGGACTTGTACCCAATGCTTCACAACACAAGTGGAATGCTGTACCAGGTGAGCTACTGAGCAAGTTTACTATGTCAGAAAAGTCTTGCATACAAAGCTGATTATGTGATGGAAACATTAAAATGTATTAGTTTACAAATCATCCACTATGATAAACGTATTTTGAGGTCAGAACATGGTATTATGCAAGAAATGGTGGACAAAATAAGTCTTTATCAATCAAAAGTCTGCCCCTGTAATCATAAATTGTGTGAAATGGAATAAAAGTTGGTGTTTTACTACTTCTACTATATGTTTCAGTGGAAAACTGCAGTAAATTGTTATGTAGGTACTGGACTCTTGCAGAAATAAGCAAGTAAGTAGAAGCACATGGGTTTCTCAGGCCTCCAACATGTGGCCTAAACTAATAAATGTTTACAATTTGCACTACATAAGCTCTGTGGCTTTTCTGGTGCAGTAATCTTACTTATTAGCTCACCCGGTACTAAACTTGCTTCAGCAAATTAATTTGGGTTTAATGTAGGTGGTAAGTTACACTATTACATACCTCGGGTCTCTAGCGACCCTATGTACTTTTTATCAAAAATTACCAGACATTTTTGTATATTTATTTTATTTATTTTTATTGTTATTGTTATATTGTTCATAATGAATACATTAAAGAATACTAAGAAAGTTGATGTCTAATTTAAAAAAAAATGAAGGAGGGAGAGGGTAGTGAATGACGTCCTGAGGTATGCATTTAAGGGTTCATGCCACTCACCGGAGATTTCATTTCTGAACTGCCACAATGCATGCAACAAGCAATGTTATAAAATGTTGCCAGATTTATGGTTTGAATAAAACAAAATGTGCCATTCATTGGACATTTCACTCTGAAAGTGTCACGGAAGGTGCCAGATGAGCTGAAAATAAATCAGTGTATGTAAGAATACCTCTTTCCAGTAGATTTTAATGTGTTGGGCCAATAATTAATTTATATAATAAATGAATGAATGAATAAATTAATTAATTGAAGAAATGCTCTGTTTTATCAAAATGTTAATTTTATAGAATGTAATGCAGCTTTCTGGGAAATATTTAACACATCAACTGTACGTTTTTAATTTAAACTAGTCTGAATAAAGTATGTTTTCTTCTTCAGCCACAGCTTTGTACATAAAGTTCAAGGGAATTTGCAAGAAAGTTTGTGGATTTGTATTTCACAAGAAACCGGCTGTACATTAGAATAATTTGTGTTTAAGGCATAACGCCTCATGAATTTTTAAAACAGCAGTTGCATCCAGATTCCATGTCTTGTTTTCTCAGAAAGGGTTTTCCTTTTAAAAATGTTTCTACTGTACTAGCTTTTATCATTGGAATTCAGATAATGACAGTGCAATTACTGTATTGAAAGCAGACACTTAGGCTTTATATATATCTAAACAACTTTAACTCAAGGCTAACAGAATATACTTTGCTCAGCAGAGTGGGACCCAATTAGCATGGCCAGTTCTAGCTGCTCATCAACAAGCACACTATTCAACAGACTATAGAGGGCGAATCGTGCTGTGGTAACAAAGGAATGCCTTTTATCATAATATTCAATTTGTGCTCACTTCTCATGTTGTCAACAAGGGACCATGCAAGGCATAGATCAAGTGTTGACAATCAAGGGGACTTGCTGAAGAGACTTGTCTAATTGCACTATTGTATATTGTGTTTATTGTCAAGCCAGAAACACTGGCTTTGTGTGGTCTCTAAGCTAAATAGTCTTGTTTGTCTTGACGCACAGAGAATAGAGGATGAGTTGGACTGAGTCTCAAAAAAAAAAAAAAAAAAAAAAAAAAAAGCTTTGTATGGGATTTAACCAAGTGAGCGTTTTGTTAGAAGTGCTTTTTCAACTCAAGTTCATTGGAAAGTCATGCCTCAGCATAATTATATTGTTTCTTGCACATTTTGGAACACTTTCATAGTGTCCAGTGAGTAGTACTAAGAGTACATTTAGCTATATCCAAAAAAAAAAAAAAAAAAAGGGTAGGTATTGTGGACGTTTGGAAATTAAAATACAATGAGTAGTGTTAAAAGATCAATCTCTTTTAAAGTCAACGTGCTACTTATAATTTTTAAGTTTTTAGAAACAACCATGCTATTTTAACTTGATTCTACAAATCTTTAAAGCCCTTTTATTGTGGCCTGTGTATCATGGGACTCATACACAAAACCTGGAAATCACTTCTTATAAGTATAGTGCTGTACCGGGTGCACTACTGAGCAAGTTTACAACATCAGGAAAACCACATATGGAGCTAGTTATTTGCTGCAATCATTAAAATGTATTTGTTTACAACGCATCCACTATGGTAAAAGGGCTTTAATGTCATATTGTGCAAAGAACAGTGTGAAAATAAGTTGTTATATAAGTGGTGTTTTACTGATCAAATCCATTTGTGGATCGATTCTGCAATTTTCCGAGTGCATTGCAATTCTTTCTTGAATTGATTCTGAGCTTAGTTTTTTTAGTAGCAGATGGCACTGTGTGCTTTAGAAACAGCTGTACTCTGCTTGCTTCCAGTTCCATACACACACCACTTAAACCTAAAGTAATCATTCATAAAGTTTGAAAAGGTTGAAGCGAATTACAATAGTGTGACTGTGTTAACATTAATCTTGCGTCATAAAAGCCAAGGTGAGACTACATTTAACCACTTACATTACTTAGTTGAATGCACAAGCATTCTTCTTCGTGAGCATTTGAGTGTGTGGTTAAAAACTAGCCTAGAGTGTGCTGGTGAAAACAAAGCTCAGCTTTTTTTTTTTTTTTTTACCCAAATGTTGGGTTCAGCTTTTTGGGTAATTTTAGTGGTGTCACAATCGCCAGCTGGAATGCTCATTAACTCCATTAGAGGACACTCCAGTCCGGACTCAGTCTCAGTCACGTCTCTTCCTGTCTGCTGTACATGGACCTTCAGGGTCATTCCTTCGTTGTTCCAGTCTGCTATCCAGCATAAAGGGATACACCGCTGTTGCATGTGCAGCTGGCATCCCGAAACCTGTGCTTCTATGTCCTTCTGTTCCGAAACTGATTCCTCATGGCTGAAGGACCCCCTTCAGCCTCAGAGTCCTGGACTCCGCCTCAACCCTCCGACCTAGTGGCTCCACTCCAGCTCTCAGCTCCCTCATCCACACCGTCACCTGTTGGCCCACTAGCTTCACCGGCCTAACTCGCCCTTCCAGCCCTCCCGGCTCCCTCCAGCTCCTCCTCTGTCGCTCCGGCTCCACTGTGGACCTTAACCTCCACCTCGGTCAGCAGAGCCTTGGGTTCCGCCTTGGCCCTCCGGATCCTCAGTATCACCTGGGATCATTGGCTCTCTGTCTGCCAATATTACCCAGTGCTGGGTTGCCAAATAACCCAATATTTTTTTGAGTGCACCTAGTGGTGTGGATGTACTATTATGCAAAAGCAATGCATTCTGTGTTATTTGCAGTCAATCATGATTTGAGCAAAAGTATGTGACATTTGGAGGATTACTATAAGAAAAAGTGGATAGTACTTGCTTGGTCATGTGATCTCAAAATGGTGGCCTCCATGAGGTGACCTGATTCATGTTAAATAAAACAGCTTTCATTATGCTGGAGTCTATTTCATTGTGGGATCATTTTACCTGTATTTTCAAAAGTACTATTCATTTCTCTAGAGGTCAAACTTTTAATGAGGTAAAATTGATGAGTATACTTTTAAATACTAGCACTAGCAAATACCTATTATCAATATAACTTTCTTTCCCTTTTCTACTGTGATGAAAGAAATTGAAAAAAAAAAAAAAAAAAAAAACTCTACTATGGATAAAATTACACTTTAACAGCCTTTTTCCGTAAACCTCCTGCAGAAGAAAAAAAAATATATATATTATTACAGTCCTGTGTTTCTAACAGCTTTCTGACTCCAGATTAAATTGTATGAAATGGAGTACACGTCTTACCCACTCTCTGCGTCTGTTATATTTGATAGAGCATCCAGGCAATGAACTAAATCTGGTCTCTACCGGATTTCCTGTTCTTCGGCAGTAGAGATGGAGAGGTGAGGAGAGAAGAGGAAGTGACTGATCCATTCTCATCCATCACAGAGACACGGCCCTGCCGTTCACTCTGCTGCGTTGTCACTGAACGTGTTTACTTTCCAAGCACAAGACTATTATAAATGAGAACCCCACTCCCACCTACCCATGCTAAGCAAAGAGATTGTCAATGCGTGCTGGATTAAACGAGAGAAGGCTATCAATAATATGTGTACAGACACATGTTAAGACCTCTCTGTCATGTCATGTTTCAGTCCTTCAGCTACAATGGGTCAATACGGCCCCCTCCACGGATAACTGCTGTTACTGATGGGCTTCTCTGATTGAATTTCATACTACAGTTAGGTCCGGCCATGCGGCGTCATTGGCTGACAATCATTTTTGAAATAACAGCCTGTCATCTGTAACCGTGTCATTCTGCTGACCTGGGCTTTCAACAGCTACGAAACAGAAACATTCCGTCACAATTAACTGAATTTAAAAAAAAATCTTTTCAGATATCGCATACACATCGCATTCGATGTGTATGCGATATCTGAAAAGAGTTTTTTTTTTTTTTTAATGACCAAAGTATTGAAAAATGGGCCCTAGCGATCGGAAAAAAAAGTGTGAAACAGAGCAAAGATCACTTTAAAGTTTAAAATTTCATTAAGTTAAAACTTTTCAAAAATATGTAACCCTTAGGCCATTCAAGATGTGAATAAGTTTGGACAAATGCAGAATGAGTGCCATTAGAATGAGAGCATCACAAATCCACAAGTAATCCACACAAATTCAGTTAATTGCTTAATGTCTTGTGAAGCAAAAATCTGTGTGTTTGTAATATACAAATCCATCAAGATCGTTTAGCTTTAAACTGTCACATCCAGCTAAACTTAGAGAACTTTATCTACAATTTTGCTCTCTCCTATGAAAAAAAAAATTGTCTCATCTGAATCAGGAAACTGTTGGAAACAATTCTAAAAAAATATATGTTTGAATACTGATATGATTCAACATTGTTTGACTTTTGGTTGTAATTTTCTGTTGAAGGCAACAAGAGAAGCGATGCATGTCTTCACTGCTATCTTATCGATAAGAAGAGGAGAAAAAATGGGAAGATGCCTGTGAACGGATACAAGTTCCTAAAGACCAGCGTCTTTGTTCTCTTCACTTTAGGCCTGATGTCTTTGAGGCTTTTAGTAGACCACAGCTAGTAAAAAACAAAACAAAACATTATATTAAGCCATACAAGTCTTAACCTCCTGGGGACGACGACGACCGTATCATTTGCATTTTTTCCTGATAAGAGCAAAAAGAACTTAAAATGCTCTGTCATTTTTCATCGTACATATAAGTGTAATACATCATTTGAATCTGTTAAGGATCTACTTTTATTAGTTTACATTCACAATTTCAGCAATATTATGCTTTTGTAAAATAAAGAAAACAAACAGAGTGCACTTTCAGCCGTCTCAGTCTCCACTAATATCTTTCTGAAGCATGTCACTAAAATAAACCTAAATTCAGCAAATACTTGACACACAGACATGGAAATTGTGTCTATAGAAAGCTTGAAGTGTCTAAGTCATATTGAAAACAAATATTCTGTGATAAAGTAATCCATATGAAACCAACACGAGGCACAGTCTTTCCAGTCACATATGTAAACAAATAAATTTTGATGTTTGAAGCACATAACCAGCTCCATATGTGGCTTTGCTGTCATATATGTCCATTGGAAATACGTGCCTCTGTATACATTTCTGCAAACCTGAAAAAAATGTACTTATATGTATGAATATGTAAGCAGTTTCCAGTTGAAATGAGCACTAGATGCAGTACAACTTTTATTCCTTTTCATACAAAGTATGATTTACGCACAGAGTTTTGATTAATAAAGCCTGATTTTCACACAATTGCTACTGCAGAATATTATATTATGGCTTCAAAACAATTTTAACATCCTGCATGATTTGAAAATGTATACTTTTGAATGTTGTCGACACCTATTCAGATTCATATGCATGAGTTTTCTAATTTAGTAGGTCTGCTCTGTAGTTCACACGATATGGCATTGCACTTGGGTGATGAAGAGCTTTGGTACGAACCTGGTGAAACTACATTTTGACAAAACATCTTAAATCTAAATGAGGAAATAAAAATAGCATGGCTGCATCGCTATACATATATATATATATATATTATTACTTTTGCATTTGTTAACACTATCGGTTAGGTTTAAGGTTGGGTTTGGTGTAGGGGATATTTAATATTAAAAATGTTCCAAGGTCACGTATTGAATGTTTGTTTTAGCGCCACTCTCTGGACATTTCACTTTGAAACTGCCACGAAACGTGCAGTAAGGTACATAATTATGGTTTTGCAGAAATGTATTGTGGCGGGAGTCCCGAGCTGTGATCAGCGTCGCCCTGGCAACACACGACCGACACCTGGGATCCATCAGCACCGAGCCAATCGTCACCGGAAACCACCCTTTATAAACAGACTGCTCAGGACAGACAAGGGAGAACGATCTCCATTGAAGCTCGGCACTTACATGCT
>NW_027394676.1:2500-14445 GCF_049309525.1 Garra rufa | reverse complement strand
TGTGTGTGGTCTTTTGCTCTGAGCGTCTTGCAGAATTGTGGCCTGTTGTCTGTGATCTTACAGTAGAATGAACTCTGACCATGATCGAAGTAAATATTCTACCAAGTGCTATGTGTTGCAATAAAGAAATCATCTTGTTGAACTTTTGACCCGGTTCGTGAATGTACCTGCTAATGACTCTTATCATGTGATTACACACAGTGTGTCAATGGCGATTCAAACGTTACCATAACAAACTAAAAGCCATATAAAATTCACACCTTATTCATTGACAGTTTCAGTGGAACATTCGTTAAGCATTTCCTTTATTATTAAAGGACACTCCACTTTTTCTGGAAATAGGCTCATTCTCCAACTCCCCCTGAGTTAATAAGTTGAGTTTTACTGTTTTTAAATCCATTCAGCCGTTCTCCTGTTCTGGCGATATCACTTTTAGCATAGCTTAGCATAGATCATTGAATCCTATTAGACCAATAGCATCACGTTCAAAAATGACCAATGAGTTTCAATATTTGTTATATTTAAAACTTGACTCTTCTGTAGTTATATCGTGTGCTAAGACCGGTGGAAATGCAAAGCTGCGAGTTTCTTGGCTGATAAGATTAGGAACTACACTTCCATTCCATATCAGAAATGAGTTCCCAGCTAGTTTAGCATTTGCACATGTGAGAAATGGTATAACTGCGCCTGCTTCGGCCATATAACGGCAACAAACTTCCTTGACTATTACGCCGGAATGGAAGTGTAGTTCCTAATCTTATCAGCCTAGAAAATTGCAGCTTTGCATTTTCACCGGTCTTAGTACACGATATAACTACAGAAGAGTCAAGTTTTAAATAGGACAAATATCGAAACTCATTGGACATTTTTGAACGTGATGCTATTGTCCTAATAGGATTCAATGATCTATGCTAAGCTATGCTAAAAGTGATATCGCCAGAACAGGAGAACGGCTGAATGGATTTCAAAACGGTAAAAATCAACTTATTAACTCGGGGGGAGTTGGAGAATGAGCCTATTTCCAAAAAAAGTGGAGTGTTCCTTAAAGATATCCCTGACAGTATTACAGTTTTCATTCATATATTTTTTAAATTTTCTATTATTTTTTTAAATGTAAAGTTTTGTAATTTTGTTGTTTTTATACTTCTGATACTACTAAGTATTATTATTGGTAAATTATGCAAATTGTTTCATTTTATATAAATAATTTATATTCTTTTTTTAAAATGTCATATTTTTTAATTTCAGTTTTAGTTATATTAGTTTTAATTTAATCAGATAAACTAAACAAACTGAAATGTTAACAAAAAAATTATTTTATTTTTATAGTAACATTTAAAATGGTTATGATTTAAGTTGTCGACATCGATAATAACCTTGTCCATGATTTATAGACTATTCAACATTAGCCAGACATTTAAAGCTACCTGATCTCATGACGAAAATGTACCTGTGGGAACTTTTTTGCAAGATGCGAAATATGTACCAATAAGCATATACAGTATATGTCAAAAGTTTACATACACCTCGCAAGAATCTGCAAAATGTTAATTATTTGACCAAAAATAGAAGTGATCATACAAAATGCATGTTATTTTTTTTTTATTTAGTTCTGACCTGAATGAGATATTTCACATAAAATATGTTTACATATAGTCCACAAGTGAAAATAATAGTTGAATTTATAAAAATGACCCTGTTCAAAAGTTTACATACACTTGATTCTTAATACTGTGACCTAAATGATCCACATTTATGTTTTTTAGCACTTTTGTGTATTTCAACTCTTTCCACCAATGACTGTATCATTTTGAGATCCGTCTTTTCATACGGAGGACAACTCATATGTATCTATTACAGAAGGTTCAAAAAGTCACTGATGCTTCAGAAGGAAACACAATGCATTAAGATCTCGGGGTAAAAACTTTTGAACAGAATTTCTGTTTTTTTTTTTTTTTCCATTTTGTTTTGCCCTTCAGTAGCTACAGAAGATACTTGCATGTTTCCCAGAAGACAAAATAAGTTAAATTTACCTGATCTTCAAATTCAAAAAGTTTTCACCCCCTGGCTTTTAATGCATTGTGTTTCTTTCCGAAGCACCAGTGTGCATAATTAGCATTAAAAAAGAATTAACATTTTGCAGATGCTGCAAGGTGTATGTAAACTTTTGACCTCAACTGTATCACTGCAGCTTCCAACAGAAATGAACACTAGAGGTTAGGGCTGGGCAATATATCGAACGATATTGTGAGGCGCGTTTAGTCAATGAAGCCGGTGCTTTGATTAGTAGTAAATCTCCATCACGTGCGTTCCACTCAGGTTCGAATGCGATATTAAGCTCGATATGGCGTAGCTTGTCAGAGATTTACGTCTCTGTGTATCAATTGCCGCTCCAGCGGAACCTGAGCGGAACGCACGTGATGGAGATTTACTACTAATCAAAGCACCGGCTTCATTGACTAAACGTGCCTCACAATATCGTTCGATATATTGCCCAGCCCTACTAGAGGTGGTAAAACAGCAAGCTTGTTTAGTAGCTCAGCCGGTACGGAATTAAACTTAGGATGCGGAATCCTTGGTTACGAATCCCATCAAAAACATGACAATGAAAGAGCTGAAAGATCGAAAAACAAGCTAAAACTGCATGTTTGCGATTGCGTTTTACGTCGCATACCCTTTTGTTCATAATATTGGGTAGGTTTAGGTGTAGTGCAGATGGTACGTTATTTTAAAATGCCATTATTATTAATAACGAAGAGGAGGAGTCCAATGACAGTCTGTAAAAGGTGCGCTCACTAAATGTAAAGTATAAGTTGCACTATTCCTACTATCTAAACATACAAGGTGTGATCAAAAGTTCAGAGACTATGCCCATGATAAACAACTGAAAACAGATGTTAGTCTGTCGCTCCTGACTTCACAGACAGCTCTCGTTAAACCCATGAAGTGAAAGCAAACCCTGTCTCACTTTAAACCTGTTTTTTTCTCAATTCCATTCCTGAAAACTTACGTTAGCCATAACTTTACGTTTAAGCTGTGGACAAAATAAAATAAAGTAACAGTTCTGGAAAGGGCTTGAACCCAGCTTTCACATGGTATCAAAACCACAAAGGTAAAATCTCACCATATGTTGTTTTTTTTCTAGATCATATCACATATATTCGCTACTCAACAGACATTCAAGTTAGAACTGCAGCGACACATACCAACGTCACATAAAATGTACCATATTTACGTTTATCTGTTCCAGGGAAAACTTTTTTAGCACCACTCAGTGGACATTTCTCATCGATTATGTCACGAAATGTACATGGTGTCTTGCGAAAACGTTTCCACAGATCAGGTTGCTTTAAAGGGATATTTAACCCAAAAATAAAGATTATGTCATCATTTACACACCCTTATTCTTCAGAAAGCAGATAACTGAACTTCTTTTGTTTTTCTCCAGAGGGAAAGGAAGTCCTACAGGTTTGGAATGACATGAGGGTGAGTGAATGATGGCAGATTTTTCCTTATTGGGGAAACTGGCCCTTTAAGAGCAGGAAGTCCCAGTGTTTCCACAGAGGTGATTCACTGAGATATACATTAGCTCACACATGCGTCTTTGAGCAACACTTGCTGCTGTATGTTGATGGGCTAAGCAACAAAAGACCTGCTGTTTGAGTGGACTACCACCTGTCCTTCAACAGCACTCCCTTCACAGCTTCCCCCACACTTTCAAACCACTCTTCGTCCATTCATGACTGAAGTTTCAAGATTTACGATGTTATTGCCACCTTGGTAACTAGTGTACTTTAACTGCTTTACGTTTTATAATCTCAAATTGCTCTCATGTAAGAACATAAACTGTAAGAACATATAAAATAAGAATACATTCACATAAAGGCCTTAAAATGTACTAAAAATAATTATATTCTAAAATATCTATTAAGAATAACTACTTTTAAATGCATTTTCTTTCTCAAATCAATTTCTTAAGTTCATATGCATGTCTGAAAAAAGGGTGTGAGGTGAGAATAGTGGTGTGGGGAAGTTAAGATGGCATTGTTAACCAAAAAAATCTCTGAAATGTTGGGAGCAGCCCCTGGTGTGAAAGATTTTGTGGATGTGGTGTGGAAAGTGGATTTTTTTTTTTACAAGAGCAGTGCAATGTAGCAATGATAATTTATAAGTTTCAGTAATTTTGAAAATAAAATGTCAGTTATGTGCAAAAATGTTCCCTATTATAGACTGTTTTTCATCTAAATGAACTGAAAGTGGGGTGACTGTCGTAAAAATGCTCTCTGTCAAATAAATCCTTTCACTTGTGCACTTTTTGTTGGTGACTCCACTGTGTTGCTGTCAGTGGAGCAGCTAAGGGGTCTCAAACACAGGGAGCTTGACTCCTAAATTCCTAAGAGTTGCTAAGGGACACTTTTGTCACGATTTAAGTATTGTACTCAAGCTCGTTCTGCTTACAGTTGATATATTTTTATATATATCAATAAACAAAATAAATATAAAGATTTTATATTTTAGTGTGATTGATATAATATTATAGTTTTTATTAATTTGAATTCATTTTTTATTTATATTTTCCGTATTTTTATTTATATTATTAATATTTTTTATCATTTAACTTTAGTTAACATTTTAGTAAATTTGTTATGTTTTAGTAATACACTACCAGTCAAAAGTTTTTGAACAGTAGGATTTTTAAAGTTTCTTCTACTCACCAAGCCTGCATTTATTTGATCCAAAGTACAGAAAAAACAGTAAAATTTTGAAATATTTTTACTATCTAAAATAACTAATTTAACTAATTTTTAATTGAAGAGATTTTAAAATAAAATTCATTCCTTTGATCAATTTTCAATTTTCAGCATCATCACTGCAATCTTCAGTGTCGCATGATCCTTCAGAAATCATTCTAATATGCTGATTTGCTGTTCAAGAAATATGTTTTATTAATATTATTATCAGTATTTAAAACAGTTGAGTGCATTGTTAATTATACACTATACAGTCAAAATCTTGAAGTCAGTATAATTTTTTTGTTTTGGGGAAAGAAATTATAGAAATGAAAACTTTTATTTAGCAAGGATGCTTTAAATTGATCAAAAGTGGTGATAAAGATATGTATAATGTTACAAATGATTTCTATTTCAGATCAATTCTGTCCTTCTGATCTTTCTATGCATCAAAGAAACCTCAAAAAAATTTCAACTCAGCTGTTTTCAACATAATGATAGTAATAAAGCATGTTTGAAAAAATAAAGAAGTATCACTGACCCACATTTGGTTTTTGACCACTGAAAATGTGTACATTTTAACAATTTACTTCTGGAGCCATATTTAAGTTCTAATATCTCTGGAACCAAATCTCATAGGGCATTAAAAATAAAGATGCCAAAAGTAAAGTTTGTAAAGACCCAATACCTAAAAGGCCATTAAATTACAGGCATGCAAACCTTGGAGAAAAGAAAAACTTGAAAAGAGCTGTTTACCCATTTTTGAACGGTCATTATTGGCACATAATGCAACAAAGATTGCTGAAGTCAACATATTTTACTAATATAACTACCAATCTCTCTTTTGAGCAGAAAATCTGAATAGAATGATTTCTGAAGGATCATGAGAATGGATTAATGATACTAAAAATCCAGCTTTGAAATCACAGAAATAAATTCCTTTTTTAAATATTCAAATAGAAAACAGTAATTTTACTCAAATATTTTACTGGTTTTGCTCTACTTTGGATCAAATAAATGCAGGCTTGGTGAGCAGAAGAGACTTCTTTAAAAAATCTCGGTGGACTGGTGGTGTATGTTAAAATAAATGTTATTTTATTTAAAGTTTTTTTTTTTTTCAATTAATGTTTATTTAATTTCAAGTAAAATAGTTATGGTTTTAGTCAGCAATAATAGCTCTGGTCCCAGATATATAGAGTATACAACATACCATACTTTAAAATGGTAGTTCACCCAAAAATAAAGTTTCTGTCTGTTTTTCTGAACTGAAAGTGAGAATACAAAACAGAAATACAAAACTTTTTGCATATTTGTTAAGCAATAAACATGACTAAATTATTTAAAAATTAAAAACAAAATGTTTATTTTATATAAAAAAAAATAGTTATCAGTTATCAGTTGTTGTATGGTTTTAATTGTTAGGCTGCTGCTGAAAAGATCAAGCTCTTTGCATGGACAAGACTAAACCCCATTTACAGAGGAGATACATCCACTTGACGTCTTAAAAGTTAAAAAAAAGTCTACTGTAAATTTTACAGGTAACCTACACGCTGAACGAAAGGTCAGGGGCGGGGTCCCAGCAGGGAACTCATACATGTCAATGCCCATGACCACCTCCTTCCTATAAAGACGTCGATCACATTCCAGCGGGCGGGGTTCATGAAGCTCCGCGTTTCTCAATGAGTCTGTCGAGAGCGCAACTGGAGCAGCAACTGGATTGAGCGTGGAGCAGGCAACATCACTAACCACTCCGAACACAAAATGGATTACAGACGGATTAAGCGTGTTTTGTTTGTCAATGTATTTATGAACTTTGTATTTATTTCTCTTCAGAAAAAGGAAGGTACGTGGAATTTGCTCTTTGAAACTTTATAAAACTTCGCACTCAGGTTCACACACATGGTTTTAAAGCTCTGTAGAATGTTGTGTAGAGCAAAGCTACCTAAATTTACCTATAGTTATAATATGCTCTGTTGCAATGTTATTTCCAGTGCTTGGCATAGTGTTAAATCAACCTGTGTGAGAAAAAGTGATAGCTAAGTGCTGGTTTCGTCGATCCGGTGCAAGTTTGAGCGTGATATGTTTTTGTAAATTTGATTTGAATAGGCTAACTCGTAATGTTCAAAATGTTTAAAATGTAGCGTATGCCTTCAATAGTTTGTTTTATAGCCTATCTAAAATGTATCACACGCTAACGTAAAACGGTCTAGTTTTGAAGTAAATCTTTAAAAGTTCATTAGCCACTAAAACTACTAACTAACTGGACTTCGCAACGAGTCTTTCTATTATAAATGGTTAATTTTGGTTATTTGTTTGTTTTAAAGTAGTAATAGCAGTAGCAGTAGACACAATTTTTTCACGTTTCTTACTTGTAGGAACACGGTGTTTACTTTATTGTTGCTTTATCAATTACTGCTGCTGTGTGTTCTCACAATAATATTTAATATATAATATTTTTTGCGCATTGTCACAGAGGTGCTGTTGGATATGGTGGCTTCGGGAGCAGAGTTGGGTTGGTTGACATCGCCTGTTGATCACGGGGTGAGTTTACTTTACTTCTACCGTAAGAACCGTCTTCTGTTTTATGTATAGGATGTTTTTCTGTTCGCTTGTTTCAAGTAATTTTTAAATCGACATGTTTTCTTTAATTGATTAGAGTTTAACCTCAAAACATTCCTGGAAAAATTTCGAGGACTGCACATGCTTTGCCTGCAGAACACTTGTAGTGTCGTGCGATTTTAAAGCCCTGTGTTAGCGACTGTAAAACTGAGGGTGTAATTAACTTTTAAAGCTTGGCGCATATGGTGCTTCTTGTGACGTGAGCTGAAGCTATAATGTTAACTAGAATTTAGAAGCGTAATTGCTTTTGAAATCAAAAGGATGTGTTTTATAACATGGTAGCTGGTTTATAACCAATTTGGACTAGCAACGAACCATACTGGTCCATAGAGTCTTAATGTAGCCAAGGCAGCTTAGCTGATTGACAAGTTTAGATCAGCTAGTGTATTTTAAAACCATGTTCTAAAAAAGCTGCTGGGTTTTCCAACAGGGAATGATCTGGGATAGCAAGTACAGACTTGTTGAGTTTGCTTCCCAGCAATAACCAGTTTAAAACCGAAGGTTTTCATCTACCTTAAAGTGTGGAAAAAGCAAAGTAATTAAATCGAAACCATTTTCAGACTCTTTTTCCATCTTCAGATGCTCATGGAAAAAGCTGAGAAATTAAGAATGTGAACAAGGTGTCAGCATGTTCGACTTTATAGAAAGTTAACTGCTCTCTTAATGAGCTGCTGTTTATTTAAAGAGTTCAATGGCTTTCAAATGTATGCAATGCCTTAAACCGCAAAGTTCTTTTATATGGAAGCAGAAAGCGTTTTACTGCCATGCCACACACTACGAAAACAATGCACCTCTCCTGTAATTAATATCACGGTGCACATGAAATGAGAGCTTAGAGCACACATGCACACTGCATGTGAACAGATATGTTACAGCACATTACATCAGTCATGCAGTCAATAGAAAGACCGCTGCATTGTTGCTTGCCAGAAGTTGGTGGGTAATTGACCAGCATCCTCACTACTACTTAAAATTCCATGGTCAGGACATTTCGTGTTATTTTTGTCCTCAGCATTCGTTGGCATCTTTTCTTTGAAATTTTTTTCCACAATCTTGGTTTTCTTGCTAACATACATTTTTTTAATTTCATGTTGCAGTGGGAGATAGGCCAACGGGCTGTGAATGGCTCTCTGTTGTATAACTATTATATATGTAACGTGGAGGAACGAGAACAAGACAACTGGCTTCGTACAACGTTCATCCAGCGCCACCCCACCGCCTCTCGGGTTTTCGTGGAGCTGCGATTCGTAGTCCGTGATTGCAACTCTTTCAATGCAGATTCGCTTACCTGCAAGGAGACCTTTAACTTGTACGCCTCTGAAGCTGACGCTGACATCGGCACCGCTTTCCGCAAAGGCCTGTTCCGCAAAGTGGCCACCATTGCTCCAGATGAAATATCCAGCCTTGGGGAGATGAAGATGAACATTGAGACAAAATTAGTGGATAATCTGTCTCGTAAAGGCTTCTACTTGGCCTTCCAGGACATTGGGGCCTGCGTCGCCATCTACTCAGTCAGGGTTTACTATAAAACATGTCCAGCAACAGTGAAGAGCTTGGCAGCGTTCCCTGAGACAGTGGCAGGGGGAGAGAATCAAGCCCTGCGGGAGGTGGCTGGAAGTTGCGTCCCAAACGCTGTCAGCGAGGACCAGCCTCGCATTTATTGCACCACGGATGGGGAATGGGTGGTACCTGTGAGCCAATGCCAGTGCAGGCCCGGGTTCGAAGCCATGAACGATGCATGCCAAGGTAAGACATAAGTTTCTTTGTTTGCTTTCCACTGAACACCAGCTGTTGTCACTTAAGATTTCTGGTTTCAGGCAGGAATTTGAATATTGACTCGACTTCCACATAGATTGTGATTAGCATTTCAGTCATAGTATATCATTATATGAATTACTGAATTATTTTGTAGAAAGGTTTTGTGTTATTGTGAATTTTGTTTATCCTTACCATACATGCTTGTGGCTTGTGATCATTTTTGGCACTGTATATAAAGTATTTTTTAGATGTCTCTCATCACATACAATGTAACATACTTATCACATGCTATATTTTTCACATTTTAAGTTGCTTGATGCAATACATTTTGGCTATATATAGAGAGAAAGAGAGATATACCTCTATAAAATTATGCATACTTTCTACTAGGGCTGTGAAACGATTAATCGTGATTATATGTACATATATATATATATATATATGTACATATAACATATTTTTCTTAGATATATACATGCATCTGTGTGTATTTATATATGCATAATAAATACTGTCAAACCAAAAATTATTCAGACACCAGATATAATTTTTAATATTGTTTTACTGGGTGCAGGACACTATCGTTAATTTATGTAAGTGAGGATAGCAAAAAAAGTAAACTGACATATTTTACCTAAAAATCCTTCATACAATGGACTACCAGTAAAACTGACCTGACCATGTTTTGTTACATACCTTTCTATCAACGTTATCTGACATTATCAAGATGAATTTGTTCTGACACAGTTTAACTTTTGAGTTCTTGTCATATTTTCTTACCATTTTCTAAACTATAGCAAATAAACTCTGATAATATGAGAAATTTTGAAGGTGTCTAAATACATTTTGGTATGAGGAAAACACAAACTTTGATTTTGCATGTGTATTAATCACGATTAATCGTACTCCACTTTTATACTCCACTGTATTTTACACATTTTAAGTTGCTCAGCAGCCATTTTGTTCTGTTACTGTTAAACTTTCAAGTGCTTTGAAACCTGTTTGCTCTTCTTTACTGTGCGTTTGACTCCCATAACCCCCAGCATTCTTTAAAACACAAGTTCAGACGTCAACGACTTTTGCAAACCTATTGTGCTTTAGGCAGAACGACAGCTTTAAATCTCTCATTGAGGATGTGACAATTTCTCTTTTTATTAGGCGTATGTGACAGTCACCTGTTTTTTTTTTTTTTGTTTTGTTTTTCTCACTCCTGTTGTGTTCTGATCCCTGCCACACCAGAGCAAGCTCAGCCATGTGACAGTCCTAAAGTACTTTGTGACTGTGGAAATGAGAGCAGTGGCGTGTTGGGACTTGTTTTGAATAATTCCGTTTTAAACGTCCTCCAACCTCAACACTTTAACATATTTCCCAAATTCAGCCACATGCAGTGACAGGTAAAATGCAGGCAACTTAAATAATAGCAAAGGGCATCTGGGTTACACTTTCTTAATTGTAGCGGTTACACGTTACAAGCTCATGCGTGTGCATTTTTTTGGTTCGCGCACATTCCTCGTTGATAGAGCAGGAATTGTGGGAACAGGTGTGTGTGCGTGGTTTAGAATGGGAAAAGATAAAGTGTCAGACTTTGGAGAGGGAGGAGATTGTAGTGGAAAGGTGGAGAATGGAATGTAAAGGTAGCAGAACAATGTACCGCTGTGTTCAGAGACAAACCCCCCTCCGTGGACCCCCCCGCCAGCGCCTCTTTCACTCTACCAATGCATTCCTGCTTGGTTTATTAAGGAGCCTTCCCAACTACTGCCGGCCTGAGGAATTCCCTGAGGAGAGCTCCAGGCCAGAGCTGACTCACGTTGATGGATGTACTGTTGATTAAAGGCAATCATTGTCGAATGGCCAGATCAGGGGAGTGTGGGTAAATGCGTAGGTGGGGCCAAACAATCGTTCGTCTCTAAAAAGGATGACAAACCGAACTGTGGTAGTGTCATTTCTTAACAATATAAATATCAAACATGCACGGGCGCTGCGGTTTAATCAGTTTTGACTCTGACACAGTTTTCCACTAATAAAACACACCCTTTGTCAGTCATAATGAATAAAGGAGCGCATACCTTTGTTGACCACACAAAGACGTGCTGCCTGACCTATGCTGGATTGCACTAGGAATTCATGCCCACACCCTGTCACTCGCAGTAAACCGAGGTTGCCAAAGTTGGATCGTTTCTTGGCTTCTATATTGTTGATCTATAGGAAAAATGAGACACTGATGAAGCAGGATGGTCTTAGCTGCATATTTCAGTAGAAAAATCCTCATGCTTTACTGTAAATAAGGCTTTTTCCTGCACTAGAAGACGTTCTGGGTGACCAAGTTAGAGTTTTGTGTGTGTATAATGTGTGGTGAGTGACTGGCTGGGTAGTAATTGACTTGGGTGTGTGTCCTCAAGAGCCATAAGTACTGGTTTTGGATGGATCTTCTTCCTATCCTGTTACTCTGGTCTTTTCTTGCTTTCTTGCGTCCTTGTTTTCTTCGTTTCCCACCTTTATACCCTCTCCCAAACCGATCGTGATCCCTAGAGTTTTCCCGAAATTAAACCAACTAGGCATGGTTTATGTTTATTGTTATTGGCTGTTCCAATGACAATATGTTATCTT
This sequence comes from Garra rufa, assembly GCF_049309525.1. NCBI lineage: Eukaryota > Metazoa > Chordata > Actinopteri > Cypriniformes > Cyprinidae > Garra > Garra rufa. Next base: position 2,731 of record NW_027394676.1, on the reverse strand, counting down.
TGGCCTTGACTGCAGGTCTTGGAAGTGACATGTATTAAATGTTTAAACATCCACTTTCACACGGCCCTGCAAACACTGTTGAAGCTCTTCTGGGAGATTTCAAACGGTGTCTTGTAAATAAACAGCTTTGCTTATCCCCATCTGTCTCCCAGAGACAAATAGATGCTTTTAGGCCATCCCTGGTTTACATGCGAAAGCGTTTTAAATAAACGTTAGCTCTGACTCACGTAC
>NW_027394675.1:0-14451 GCF_049309525.1 Garra rufa | reverse complement strand
GTAACTCTACCGTAATTATTTAAAAAATACAAAACATAGTGTTTCCACACCACCTTCAACTTGTAACGTATAACTTTGAGTTTTAAAATGAGGTAGATGTACATGTAGCAGAGGAACGGTGATATTGAGACCTTGTGTCTCTTTTTATACAGACTGGGGTAAGCTCTAAAGTATTTTTCTATAAGTAAATTTCATTTAATTCTCGTATTCTGTACTTGTTCTTGTTTTCCTGCGAAACACTCGCAGCATGTTTGACCAGAGTCTTCGTCTAAAAACTAGTCAAAAACAATGGCAAAGATATAGAGCTAGTGAGGGTCTAGTGAGTTATATTTGTGTAGATATTGGGACGTATTTTTCCGTTGGCTAGGTGGTAAATAAAACAGTCATACCCCATTGGTCTGGACATTGGGGAGGTGTGTTTTTATGTAAATATTGTCACATTCTTGGTTGTTTGACGCACCCCCAACCTACATTCAGAGTTTAGAGACACTCAGTTTGACGCGGTTTGTGCATTGGTACAAAGGCCTCCAAACACCCCTGAAACAAGATTAATTTCAGTCACATCGGCAAGAAATTTTGTTGAAATGGAAATGCACCAGGAAAGTCACGGTCTGATAAAGGTTCTCGATGAAGATGAAGATTTTGCGAAACAAGAATTCACAGTGTCTGAGGATCGTACGGGAGATTTGTGTTTGACAAGACATTGCAGACTGTGAAACTCTACGTTTTGGATTATGAAGATCTACGTATACCTGAATGTAGCTATCTGCTTTTGACGGCCGTAGACTGGACGTACTTCTACAATCAAATTTGGACAAAAATTAATTTTGGTGGAAAAATCAGGTACGTTTATCAGTGGGATGCTGTCACGGCGGGTATGAGATACCTTGCCTCAACGAGACCAGAATACGTACGCCTATCTGCCTGTTGGAACAAAACGCATCATGATCAAAATCATCTCATAAGGGTAAACAAACAGCGGGAGGAATCTGAAAGAAAATTGCATCACGATCAAAATCATCTCATAAGGGTAAAGAAACATCTGGAGGAATATAAAAGAAAAGTTTTGTCTCAAAGCAGCGAGTCTGACTCCGAGGAGGACTCCGAGGATGAGTCTGATGATGACTCTGAGGAGGACTCTGATGATGACTCTGAGTATGAGCGTGATGACGCCTGGCCTATTCCTGAGGACAACCCTTTCGGATGCTGCACAACAAATCTATATTTAGACGCGAGCGACGAACCTGTGTTAAAAACTGTTTTCTCAACCATTGACAAGCTGTTTCAGTCAAGTTAGACCAATTTCGCAGTCAGTGTTTTATTGTGGGTATGCATCAATATGTATTGCATGTATAGCAGCACAACAAAATTGTAAAGCGTTGAGTCTTTTCCTCTGTTTCTTGCTATATGTTTAATTGTTTTAATAAACATTTATTGGATTCAATTTCCCCTTTGCCTCTTTTTATTCAAATTTTATCATATGTTTACACCTTTTAAACATTTGATGTCTAGTGTTGCATGTATTATTTATCACATTTTTAAATTTATTTGAAACATTTTATTATGGAATTGGCACTAAAATCTTTAACAACCTATCATTATCTTTGGTATAATAGTTACCACTTGGTTCGTGGCTCTTATTTTTTGAGTCTATAATCTTTAATCAAAATATTATAACTATCTTGAACGAAACTTATCTTGTGTGCTTGACTGATTTTCAAGCCTTCCGGCCACAACCCTCTTAGACCTTACAACAAGAGTGAGGGTGGACCCTATCTGTAAAACCAGCAACTGCTGTCCTCATCAACTCTGCAGTAACTGAGTTCACCCGACACTGTGAACATAACCAGGTTTGGAAGCCGAAACCTACTGCAACGTCTTGTTGATCAAAAACAACAACAACAACCCTGTTTTACTGAACCACGGCTCTGCTGCAATTTTTCCGCTTATAACACTTTGGGGGTTCGCGGGGTAAACGGTCAAATCCGAAATTCTAGGAAACGGCTAAGTCTTGGAGAAAACTGAATTCTGAAAAGAATGTCTGAAACTACGCCGAACCTGATGGAGCACAACTGTAGGTCTGGCGCTGCTGCGGATGATCAATCGGAGTGCAGCTGTGCCACAGAAAAAATGTGCGGTGTAAAAGTCGTCATAGACTCTATGTTTAAACCGTATTACAAAGGACAAATGATCAAACCGATAAACAAGGTCATCGTCGATGAGCGCGATCCGAATCATGATTGTACGGGGGATACTAAGCGTAAAACAAACCTTAAGAACGAAATGAAGATTGTAAGAAGCCTGAAAAAGGAAACACGGCCTGATGTGACAGACGTCTGTGTTAACAGCAAAGAGACAATCAGCGTGACCACTAGGGAGATTCTGGGTATGATGATGACTGCATGTAGAGATGAGATTGTTGTAGTGCATGTATTGAGTGTCCTTAGTAATAATCTTTGTTTCCCTAATGTTTCAGATCAGAAGCCTGATAGAGACTCTAAACCGATGCCGATACAAGGTTATAGCACTTTTCTTTTTTATTCTATGTGTCGAAAATTTCTAGATTTGCTGAAAGAAGATGATGTAAATGAATTTTCTCCCGACCAAAAATGGATCAAAACAGCGGACACTACAGTCAAGTTGGTTTGCAAAAGTGCGTTTTTGGACCGTAATGGGTGCATAATGCCTACTGCATACCTTCATAAAAATTAAAGTCCGTTTATAAAGTGAACCTAGGGGTATATATGAAACATTTCATTTAGGCTAAAACATACAAACATCATACAGCCTAGTGTGAAATCTGTGTACATTAACAGTGATTTGTTACAGATATAATATGATCTAAAGAAGAAGGATGGATTTTTAGTCCTGAGTTTTAGCTGGGTGCCCACAAGTGTCTTTAGATAGGCCCTAGTTCAACTTTAGTGACAGGTAACCGAACTGCCTTGCATAGTAAAGACCTGTGCTATGAATAGGACTACTTTTAAATACATATCTCAGTAAAGTAGGTGGATTGCAATATAGTCCATAGCCTGATTTTTGCCATTCAAAATAACACTTTTTTTTTTTTTTTTTTTTTTATTCAACAGAGACTTCAAGACAAGGACCATCGTGCATCCATGTAAAACGTTAGTGTGATTTATATATTAATAATGGAGAATCATTATCAGATGTACAATTAACTAATATATGAATTGACCCATTTTCTGTAAAAAGGCAGGAGCTCCACGTCTAATGGCGGTATTATATATGCCCCTGTCATAACTGGATCAAGTCTAGGCTCCGTTACAATGACTATGACTTCTGCAACGTCTGGCAAATCAAATGTGATGGTATATTGTAAGTGTAATACATGTACATTGTCTACAACAAACAAACAAGCAAATAAATGTTGGTATATGAAACTATTAAAAATGGTAATTAGATGGAGTTGCTTAACCGTTAGATAATGCCATCAAACAAGGTCAGTAGAGTTCACTAGTTCAGCGCGGGGACAAACACGTGGTCATGCTCTACGTGGGTGGGCACCGTGGGAAAGGGGCGGGGGAGGGGGAAAGGTCAAAAGGTCAAAGCCATTAATCATTTTGACACATGGTATGCCCTTCTCACTACTTCCGTCATAATTTATTATTACCCATCATTTTAATTTTCATATTATAATAACACATTTAATTGCTTTTATTTTTGTTCACATTTTCACTTTTAATCATTAACCTACGGGAGGAGCATACTGCATAGGTTTATGTATTTATTTATGAAAAGAACAGATGAACAGAGACTGTTCGTGCTTAATACTACACTCAGCAGTGACAAAAACAACAAAACATGCTAGGGCTGGGTAAGTTCACGATTTGAAATAGATTCTCATTTTTATGTAATATCTAATATTTATTCTTAAATCCCAATCGATCTTTCGGTATATGCTGTTTGTACATAATGAAGAATATAGGCTACATAGTGCCTTACTTTTGTTCAATAATGGTGCGTTTATCACCTTTAACCCTATGATTATTCAGGTAGGGTAAGGACAGTCAAATCTAGCCAAAACCAAAAGTTACTCACCTGCCCGCAGGTTGCAGTCCTTCAGGAATGACGTAGAAGACTCCCCTTGTGGTTGTTCGTGGTTAAGGTTTATTTAATAGTTATAAGTAAAATCTCACGAGAGGCACTAGTAACAATAAAATTATTATTTATTGGTTACAATACAAAGCAGTTAAATGCAAAAATAAAATAAAAAATCAGCTAAGCTATTTGTTATATAATCAAACTTTTCAACAGCAATATTGGAGATGCTGTTAAGCGTCCCTCGTTAGGGAATCAGGTGTCCTCTACGCTTAATGCAGTCAGCATCTGAAGAGTGGTTTACTCCTCAGACCTTTTATACAACTTTTTTGGGTAATTACCATTACACATCAATTAATCATCATATTAGTCATCAATTCCTCAATGTCCTGTATGTTCCAATCTTCCTGCTGTAGGCGTACCAGTCTCTGCAAGTCATTCTTAATGAGACGGTGGTCCTTCCTTTGTCTCTTATGTTGTTGTCTGCGTCTAGCACTCATCCGTTTCCTCTTCAAGGTCTTCATCAGCTTCAGCTCTGCTTGGGGTTGCAACATGCTCTTTTCACCCCTGTGTACCCTCTCGTTAACCTTTGTGGTTGATTACACAGTAATAACTCATAAGCATGTCTTACACAATTGTTTCTTACTCATCCTTATCACAACAAATTTTGCAATTGCAAGCATCCTTATCTCTAAGCATATGGCATCAACTTAAAATAAGCAAATAACATAACTTTGAAACAGGTAAATAGCAACCTTATTATCCAAATCCAAAACACCCCCTTCTTGCTATTTCCTGATTCAATCCAACACATTACTCTCTCATTTTCATGTGCATATATCCTTCAAAAGTCTTGGTTCTTTTGTTGAACTTCATTAATTCAACATATATTTGACCTCTAATAGTTATTTTAATTTTTGCAATCACATTCATGTATTCCTTAATCCAAAATTTACCCTTTTTTGGTTTCAACATATCTTCTCTGAGAATCATATCTCTCACAACATCAGGTTTAGGTCAAATTTTTATACTCTGCTTCACAATGGTAAGGTACTGGCCAAATCTCTGCCGCAATAGCGGTATATTAGTAATTTCATGTTGGCATGCTCCAATGTACTCCCCTTTTGGATCCTCACAGATAAAGGTACGGCCTCTCCCGTCCCTCTCACACCTTTTACAGTGTCCCATGGTTGGGATTTGGGTCTCGATCAAGACCTTGGCCGCCACCTTTCTTCTAGGCTCCCGGGGCTTTTCTTCCACCATTTCCAGCAATGCCTCTGTCTATGAGACAAAACATCCCACTTTCTTTTAAATTTAAAAATTTTCTCATTGTACCATTATTGTAAAGCATGTACAAAAATATGGTCTATTACACATATATATGTATTCTTTTTCTTCTTTCTTTCAGTGTTCATCTTTCACCTCATCATATTGCATTCCAGTATTACATCAAACACTTTTAATCGTTTAATACTTTCTACTTCTCCTTTCCTTTTAATATTCTATTGCTTCATTATAATTGTATTATCATTGCTTAATGAAATCATTTTATTTATTTCCTATTATTAAAATCACACTTCTTCCTTTTAACTCTATATGTACATTTCTTAAGAACACTTCCTGTTCACTTTTTATCCTTCAGTATTTTTCTGGTACCAAACCCCAGACCCTTTCTTTCCAGGTGATTTTGGGGGTTCTAAAAACATCATATAAGTTACAACCAAAGGTGTCATCCCTTTTGTACCCATTATTGCATTTACACCTAATATAATTGCTCCAGCTATCCATTTAGTTAAAGTTCCAACTTTCCATTGTTTCCATTTACTACTGTTACATTTTCTAGTTATCACAATTACTTCTATTATTATGTAAATCACTACTCCAGCCAAAACAACTTCCTCTGTAATAATTGCATATAACCACATTTCAGGCAAATAATACATAACTAGACATGATGCAAGACTAACTATTTCTCCAAACCATACAAGTTTTTCTAAATGACTAAACATTGTCAAAAGTTTTTGCTGCGGTACATCAAAATTATCATAACATCACCCATAACTCTGTTGCTATAAACAATTTGTATCATGTGCAGCAACACTAGTCCTATTGTACCTTTTATCTTCATGTTATCCCAAATCATAATAAACATCCAAATAAATAAACTAGTTTCAATTACCAGTATATCCATCAGGTTATTAAGGTCAGTGCAAGTGATCTTGCTCTTACTATAGACATTGGGTAATATCCATATAACCACCCATTTTAATATTGTATTCTCATGCCATAATGACTCTGCTTTTTTTTTTTTTTTTTCGTTTAGCTTGAACATAGGTCAGTGTAACTGTTTTTCAGTAATCCCTTCATTAATATTGTCTCCTATATTTCCTATAATATCCCAAAGTCTAAATTGTAATACCATTTTGTCTGTTTCAGTGCCATTCTCAGTTAATATCTCTTTCCATAATTCCTGATTTTTCTCCATTATTTGCCATCTTAGTCCTTGCCATGTAAATCCTCCAGTATTTCTCCAAAATGATAACCAGTGTTTACTCTCTTTCTCCTTTTCCCAGGTTAATCCTGCTCTAGCTCTATAATTTTCTCCGCAATTCCATTTTCGACTAGTTTCATTACATGGACAAGGGGTTGTTAAATATTCTCCTCTACCTTTGATACATTTTCCTTCATATCTGGTTACAGTCTTACAGTCCTGATCTTTTATAATTTCAAAATAGCCATCTAAGGCCTTTCTGCGCCACAGGGTATGCAACTGCCAATTATACTGCTCTCCATTACAGTTATCAATATTTTTTCCTGGACATTCCTCCCAGTATTTTCTTGTGCTCACACTTATTTGGTACAAGGTCTTCTTTTGACCAGAATAGGTACCAGGTTTCATTATCACTTTTGCTGTCCTATTTGTTTTACTATGCCATTTTATCCATGGAAAAGGATCTTTTAATTCTATGGGGGTTTTATACATTGTATATTTATTTTTTGTAAAATATTTGTGGCATTCTCCTTCAAATACTAACATAGGATTTTGAAGTGTCATTTTGGGTTTACTTTTATCTTCAGTCTTTCTAGCAGTTACGCTAACTTTTGTTGGGTTAATTCTGTTTTCGCTATTATCTATTTTTACATGTTCTTGATGCGTTTGATAGCACCCATGTTTTTCTCCTGGACCTATATATTCTATTCCACTTCTCTTATGCCAAATCCATGTTTTCCTTATCTGTGTAATGTTAAATATTTCCCTTCTTACTCTGCATTTTACCATTGTATTAGGTCCTTTTTTGTATTTTTCAAGTATTTCTATGCATTGGCTACATTCTTCTAAAGTAGACTTTTTGCAGTTTAATACTTTTATCTCTATTATAGTACAATTTGCAACTTCTTGTACATAAATTTGGTCTACTACTATTAATTGTGTTGCAAAGTCAACTAAAGGCCATATCCCTACCAAGGTTATGGTCCCTATTACTAAAGTTACCAGTAATACTGGTTTTGGAAGACATGGTTCTTTCCATTTCTTCATTGTTCTTGCCCAGTTTTCTCGCTTATCTCCATCATCCAATTTCATAGTTCCTGAAAAATAAAAGAAAACAATTAATGGGAGTTTTCTGGGGGCCCCCTCCATCCCCTTTTACAACGGTCATGTCTGACTCAAGAATAACACTGCAACGTTATTCCCGAGCCAGTTCCATTTCGACCGCACAGGCGAGTATCTCGGGTTCTGATGTTGTGGTCAAATTTATGATTACCTTAATCATCAGAGTTAGTCTGTGTGTCGGTAGATCTTCTGTTTCACCTTCCATAATAGACTTTTGGTGTGTAGGTTTTTCACCTCTCTTTTTCCTCTGAGGGTTTTCCCCCTTCCAGAAGTCTATTGGCACACATGACACCTTGCCAACTTTTGCAATTATTCTGTTTGGCCAACGTTCTTCATCAATTTGTCCAAATTGGCATCTCATAAAACCATTTTCATCATCACATTCGCCTCGCCTTGGAAAATCTACTTTTGGTGACATGATTTGTTCTCCATCACCATTTTCCATTAACACTTTAGCAATGGTGACAATTGACCAGATAATCCCTTTTCCTTTTTCTGGTTTAATTGTACAACCATTTTTATCAAAGCAAGTTTTTAGGCTCTCTAGTTCACGTCCCAAACTTTTGGGATCAACTAGCAACCATTTGCTTTGCACATCTTCCATTCCTGGTCGACATCTCGATGTCCAGGAATAATCAATACTGCTGTTGCTTAGCTGTCTTAGATAATTATCATTATCTAGGCACACCCTTGTTGCATTTCCTCTACTGCTCAACAAACCACGAGCTTTATGCCATGCCCAAATTCTATGCCTCCCTTGTACCAGCAGTTCACCTTGTCTTATATCACTAATGCATTCTTCGCATTTTATCCATTTCCAACCTGTCCATGTACACTCACAGGTATCCTTCTGATCACCTGTTCGCTGAGTCATTAGTATCTCGACTTTGGGATACTTTATTCTGCAGTCTTCGCAGACAACACACAAAGCTCCTTTTATAGCTCCTGGATGCTCACTGTACTGATTACTCATAATCTTTGGTGATTCTAGAGGCTTTTACTTTCAGATCTTTCTTGCACTTTGGTTTATCCTTAGCAGGACCATCCCACCATATATACTCTCCAAAACATCCACAAATCACACAGTTTCCTCCAATAAAAAGTCTGTTACATTTCAGGCTAACAGGATTTCCCATTTTCCCATTTTGCCTGTCTCTTTCATGCTGTATATTCGTTACTATAAAGTTTGTACTATATGTATTCTCTATTTCTTTAAGGGCCTCTTCCCCTAAACATCCAAAAACTGCACCTGCTGCTCCTGATCCTTTTACCATTTGTGCATTCCCTTGTATAACCACCATACCTCCTGAGGAATTTTCTATCCATCCTTCATACATCCGGATCATTATCCGTTGTATCTGTATTTCTGTAATAGCTGACCGAGGTGGGTGTGGCTCAGCTATTGTGACAACACTATCTCTGTCATCATCTACTGGTGGTAAAGTAAGCAGGAACTCATGTGCATTGTGAAAGTCTGTCATTGCCTCTTTATGTATTTTAACCTTTTCAATATTTGGAGTCTCACCCTGAGACTTTTTCAGGCCTTTGCCATTCATAGTATACAGTTTAATTTTGCCCATATGTTTCTTACGCACAGTGCTCATAATCCCCTCTGCCTCTGAGGTTTTACACTGTATAACCACTTCCTGCTCATAGTGGCTTGCTATTTCTAGGGCCCATTGTATAACTGCTAGGCCGACTTCTGACTCTTGAAAGTCACCTCTCTGCAGTCCATCCCTACTTGGTAACCATAAAAGTATCTGACCTGGCTCTGTTTCCTGGACTGAGGTTTCTGCCCTTAAGGCTTGTTTCTCCCAGGCTTTTACCCTGTGGTCCCCCCAGGTATATGCCTGTATTAAGGTACTGCTGGATTTTTTCTGGGCTTTCTTCCCTGTCATAGTAAAATTTCCTTCTACTGCAGGTTTATCAACTCTATAGCCCTTCTAGACCCCTCTAGGTCTCACGGGTAGCGATCCCGTTTCTTGGCCCTTCAGTCCTTTCTCTAGACTGGAATACACTAATACCCTCTGGATTAGTATAACCAAACCCACACTGGATTGGTCACTTTTGGGTCTTACTGGCAGCTCTTCAATGTGGTATCTAGAATTTCAACTTATAACTCAAACCTCAAATAGCGTTGGGCGCCATGTTCAATAATGGTGCGTTTATCACCTTTAACCCTATGATTATTCAGGTAGGGTAAGGACAGTCAAATCTAGCCAAAACCAAAAGTTACTCACCTGCCCGCAGGTTGCAGTCCTTCAGGAATGACGTAGAAGACTCCCCTTGTGGTTAAGGTTTATTTAATAGTTATAAGTAAAATCTCACGAGAGGCACTAGTAACAATAAAATTATTATTTATTGGTTACAATACAAAGCAGTTAAATGCAAAAATAAAATAAAAAATCAGCTAAGCTATTTGTTATATAATCAAACTTTTCAACAGCAATATTGGAGATGCTGTTAAGCGTCCCTCGTTAGGGAATCAGGTGTCCTCTACGCTTAATGCAGTCAGCATCTGAAGAGTGGTTTACTCCTCAGACCTTTTATACAACTTTTTTGGGTAATTACCATTACACATCAATTAATCATCATATTAGTCATCAATTCCTCAATGTCCTGTATGTTCCAATCTTCCTGCTGTAGGCGTACCAGTCTCTGCAAGTCATTCTTAATGAGACGGTGGTCCTTCCTTTGTCTCTTATGTTGTTGTCTGCGTCTAGCACTCATCCGTTTCCTCTTCAAGGTCTTCATCAGCTTCAGCTCTGCTTGGGGTTGCAACATGCTCTTTTCACCCCTGTGTACCCTCTCGTTAACCTTTGTGGTTGATTACACAGTAATAACTCATAAGCATGTCTTACACAATTGTTTCTTACTCATCCTTATCACAACAAATTTTGCAATTGCAAGCATCCTTATCTCTAAGCATATGGCATCAACTTAAAATAAGCAAATAATATAACTTTGAAACAGGTAAATAGCAACCTTATTATCCAAATCCAAAACACTTTCAGTATAAAACAGTCTCAGATTTCAAATTCTGTCCATTTCATTATAAAATTCAAGTAATAAATACCGTTTTGGCGCTCTTTAATGTGGCGTGATAGATCGCTGTAGCCTTAACTGAGTACTGGACTGTGCGTAATCAAACGCATTGCAAAAGATTCCTAACAGTTTTGTTCTGGGTTACTTGCTCTGCTGCTACACTGAAGCGCATTTGCCACCAACTGGATAGGGGTGGGAACTACAGCTACAAATTACAATGGTCACCCTCGGTGTAATCCTTCAAAGTGACAGACAGCCTTCAGATTTTTCCGTCACTGATTAAAAAATTCCGTCAATGACGGAAAATTTTTGGTTAACACGACCTCTGGTCAAAGCCCTCTTTTCTGCTGAAATGAAAGCTCTAGCATTAAGTTCTGCCGGGAAAACTTAATTGTCACGTCACTCAATTTTCATCTATCCAATCACATTCCAACACTTGTGGTATATAAGATCGGTACTTACTCATGTTTGAATTCGCAGATGCTGACACTTCAATTCACCACCATCCCCACCACCTCCTCCAAATTTAATCTTTCCCTCCATCTTCCTCACCACCACCAGCAGGAGGGTCCCTTACATACCTCACGGGGGTCGGCTGCGCCCCTGCCTTGATCTTCAGGCAGGATATGCAGAGTCCGGACCCTCAGATTGCGAGTTATGGACGGGGCCTACGCCAAAGAATGTTATTGCTTGCTGGGCTGCTAATAAATGGATAATTGTAACAGTATTCATTCTCCTGAGTCTTTCTGGCATAAGCCAGTTCTAAACATCACTTTAGAACTAATAACGAACAAAGATGAACTGGGTGAGTGTGATTACCTGCATCTGATCCAGCATTCATTGTTCAGATTGGTCTCATATTCAAAATATACATTAGCTTGAATATTTGCTGAGGAAAGCATTATTTTTTGTCGTAATGTTAAAATCCTTTCATCTGTTAAGGGTGATTTTGCTGCTCCGTGCATTTGTTCGCTGCGTTAAGCTGTTGTTGAGGTTAAAAATTATTTCCATTTACAGTGGTAACTTTTCAGTATAAAAGTCATTACTGCTGATTCATAAAACTTGTCTCTTGCCATCATCTAATGGTGGAACAATGTAACTAAAATCACCATCATTAACACAAACACCGGGCTGAGCGCTAAGCGGTCACTGATGCCCTGGAGCTCTCATGTCTGAAAATGTTGACACAAATTTTCAAATAGATGTTATCTTTATTAACAAACTGAATGTTTGAACTATAAACAAGTAAATTTTGGCTCGAAAACCTCTTAAAACTACATTACGTGACACAAAAACAGTATTATTTATAAAATTACAGTGGATTTGGGCATTCGCCATGACACTCGCTGTAAGAAGTACCGCAAGCAGTGTGATACAATAACAAACGCTAAAACGGCTGTTGGAGTTCTGATATATTGAAGAGACAGTAATCATCAAGCTCAATCCATAGAAGAACTAAAATAACAGCATTCCATTGGGTATGTGCAGTTGATTTGTTTCATTCTGTGTTGCAGGTTCAGGCACGATGAAAGGCATTATTCCCAAGAGCAAAGCAAAAGGCACTGACATCTGTGCAATTAACAACAACTATTATATAATCCGCTCTGACCTCGGCTGCTATATGGAGACAAGTGATTTAAATAAAGGTTCAGACATCTCTATCTTCAGTCTGCACCCTGCCTGCCAAAATGGAGATCATTACGTTGATGGAGATAGCTACTTTCACATCATCAAGGGCAATTCCTACCGCAGAGTCACAGATCTGTCGACAGACGGTGAAGCTGTAGTTTTCAGCCTTCATCCCAACTGCCAGGGTGGAGACCACTACTTCGCAGCCCATGGCTATTTTTACATCATCTTCCAAAAAAAAGGAACTTGTCGAAGAACAACACACATGACTAAAGACTCGTATGCCGAAGAACTCAAGCTACATCCCAACTACAGTGACGGTCTGTGTTACTGGGGCCCGCCGTACTACAAGCAAAACGGCTGCAACTTCCTCAAGCCCACCTCAGAATGGGGAGTCGAGTTCTGCACCGGTCCTGATCTCAGCAAAGACAAGCACTCTGCTGTCTGTTCTGTTCATCCCGATGTTCTTAACTTCCTTCCGGGTGGACTGTCAGTAACTAAAGGCCCAACCGTTGGCATGTGGGAGAATATTAAAACTGTGACTAATGACAGCAATACACCGGTGACATGGCAAAAGAAGATCACTAAAACAGTTGGATACAATAAGGAGAAGATGGCCCAGATCACACACAACTGGAATATAGCTGTATCAGCCTCGATTAAATCTGGAGAGCTTGCAAAGTTAATCACAAAGCTTCATTTCTCAGTTTCTGTAGGATATGGAGGTTCACATGTCAGCACTGAAAGTGAAATCTGGAATGAAGCAAAGAGGAAGAACTGCTCACCTTTGAGCTGAAGCCAAAAGAGTCTCTATATCTGTGGCAGTACAAACTGGGTCTTGGTGAAGAATCAGTTTTGTTCTGCCGTAATTTAAAGATTACCAATGAGCCAAAACCTCCAACTGAAGCCCTGCTGCAAGCATGAATATAAACATATCAGGATCGCTGAAGTCCAAGGATAACCAAGCGCTTTTCAGTGAAACACATTAAATATAATTTCTCAAGCAATTATTTACTGCATGTACTAATTACAATTAGTCTGGAAATAACTTAATATAGCAAAAAGATTTGTCAGTTACAGGTGATGTAACTACAATTACTGAAACTTTGTGTTTATGATTAAAAGAATGTGACAGAATCACATTGGTGTTTTTGTTGTCATCCTGTTTCCTTACCAAAACAATGTGCAACTCTTTGGTTTTCATCACACTTTTAACAGACATACAAACTCAACTGTATACCTGTTCTTTTGTGGTGCTTAGTGTACATCTTGTATTTGTTTGCTTCACAACAAAATAATGTCTGAGAGTTCCTGCCCTGCTAGTATGGTTAGACAAGTTACCAAACTTTGCAAATTCAATTATTTATAAAGCACATTTAAATTCAAAATAAGTGTTTTTATCTATAGGAAAGCTTAATTTACAGTAACAGCCTTTCATAAAGCTCTTACTATCAAACATTTTTAATTTGTCCTCTCATTACGTTTCAAACATTTGTCTATTATTTAAAGTGCTTATTGGAGGTTAGAGACTTCTGTGAATTGATGTATTGAAAAATAATGTAGGAACTACATTTTATTTAAAATATACTCTAAAATACGCTATTAAATTATTAATTATTTAAATTTATTTTATTTTTTATTTATTTATTTTTTTAAATTTATTTATTTTTATTTTATTTTTATTTATTTAAATTTAACTATTATTTAAATGCAGACTCAAAACTCACCTGTTCAGTTGTGCATTTATTGAATGAGCACTGTGCTATGTCCGAACAGTTTGCATTATTTTATGTATAATCATTTTACTGTATTAATTAATTTGAAATCATTTTCTTTTTTTTTTAAATCATCTTAAATGTTCTTAATTTTGTTTTTATTGTTGTGATTATTATTTTAAATTTTTATGCTATTGTGATTTTAATTCCTTTTTATGTACAGCACCTTGAATTACCATTGTGTATGAAATGTGCTATATAAATAAACTTGCCTTGCCTTGCCTTAACTGTAGTCAAATATTATTCAAATTTCAACTCTGAATGGCTATTTGAAACATCTACAAACTGCTCAGAAAGCAGCAGCTTCTATACTCTGTTACCAAGGTG
>NW_027394674.1:0-14460 GCF_049309525.1 Garra rufa | reverse complement strand
AGATGAACAAGATGAATTGCTTTCACCCCAAATACTAATTCGTTTTTTCATTGTATTTTTTAAATTTGCCTCCATCCTAGGTTTTCCCCGTTTGTCAGTAAGATTTGCTCATTTAAAGCACAATAAATTTAAATATGCTCTCTTATTCTTTAATATATTTTAGTCAGAATATGCATGTTGTTTGAATTTTTGCATAAACATTGTTACACTGAATGACAATGTAACATTATATCAACATTTTATTCGCCAAAAACATATTTGAAACCTAAAAGTAGACACTTTAAATACATTTTTTCTACTTCTTTGACCCATATACACCATTTGAGCCCTAACAAAACAAATCTTCTACATCTAATCTTAACCGCTCATTACTCACATCTAGACACATGCACAGTCATAATAATTTTCCACAGAAAAGCCACACTTTTTTTCCCAGTCTCATAGATGCTGTATTTCAAGCCTTTTAAAGGCATTCAGTAGCTTTGTGTGAGAAACCGAGATAAATTAAATACCATCTTAAGAAGTATATTATGTGTATTATGCTCCTTTGATCTCTAATCTACTCATTCCAATGGTGAAATCAGCTTTTAATTGATTTTGATGCATTTCTGAGCATTTGCGTTCAATGGCCTCCGTCGTTTCCTCCAGCTTCCACCTCCAGCCTCTGAAGATCAGGGCTCAATACGCCATGTGTCATTTGCCTTATTAAGGGCTTAGCCACTAATTGCATTAGGCATATTAGCATGCAAGCATTCGAGGCTTCTCAGTCACCCTAAAATGGGATTTTCCAGTCAGCAAAGAGCACATGAGCCTCATACTTAACCGTTTGGGCCAAAAACACATTTCATTCCACTGCACACTGAAAGTGGACATTTAGAGTCTTGTAAACAACTACAAACTCATTGCGGACTAAAATGGTCCGGCACGGGTCAATCATGATATCCACTCTAGACTATGCTTAAATTATGAACATGAATTAAATTCAAATGAATTAAGTAAAATTGACAGAATTTTATAGATATAAATGACAAAATGACAAAGTTTTCATGTAAATAAACTAGGGCTGGGACACGATTAATCGTTAAGTTTATGTTAACATACTAAATGTGTGTTTACTGTGTATATTTATTATGTATATATAAATACACACACATACATGTAAAGCCTTTAAAAAATACTTATATGTGTGGATAGTTATATTTGTATTTAATTTAGATTATATATAGAATTATAAATATTTTATTTATTTAAATTTAATTTTTATTTTCAGTTTTCTTTAATATACATGTTTGTGTGTGTATTTATACATACATTATATATACACACAGTAAACACACATTTAGTATGTTAACATAAACTTTTATTTTGGATGCGATTAATCGCGATTAATCGTGTCCCAGCCCTAAAATAAACCATATTGAAGTTTAGTTTAAACTAGTTTAGTTGATTTTTACCACAGAAAGTAGGGATGCTCATTTCGGTTAATTTTCCTGACTGACAACCGCTGCTCGTTATCCGAACATTAACCGTTAACTGATACAATTAGAATAATAAATTAGTTTAAAATAAAAATAGAATGCACGAGTATCTGTGATGATACATTAAAAATACAAGCAAATGTTTTATTTTAACGTGCAAACAGCAGCATACAGAGCAACAAAAACAACTGTATTGACATATACTTAAATTATCACGCATCAGCAGCGGTTCTGAGAACAGAGAAAATCTGAATGAAAAAAAAAGAATAATATAAATAGGCCTACACTAAATATGTATAAATTAAATAACTACCTAATAAAGATGACAAAACTAAAACACACTGAATCCTTTTATGCGCTTTGAAGAACTGTACCGGTCTTATTCTTCTCGTTGGACATAAAAATATATAGCAGGCCAGCCGATACCTCAGTGTGCCTAGTTTTTAACATGTCCACATGCTGTACGGATAGACAGGACCGAACTCTTAGATCCGCGAAAAAAAACACCATCACAAAAACCCTTTAAATTTGCGGTTCGGGACTTCCATCCACTGTCATATGCGTGAGGAGAAGCGCGTGTTTTACAGCGTTCAGCAATAGCCAATCACAGACATGTATGTTGATTTGATTATCACTGTGGCCAATCACAGGAGGCTATGTTACAATCCACTCACCAACCAAAGTGCCGGTTTCAGTTTTGCTGACTTCTACACTTTCGCGAACTCTCTTATTAAAACAAAGAAAGTGTTGGCATTATATAAATAAGAGATTAATTGTGCAGTGTAAAGGTTATTTTATTACTTTTTAATAAGTTTATGAGATTGCGATGAACTACTCTAGGATGAGTGATAGCTTTCCAGTGATTGTAACGGGAGCGCCTATTGCGCACTTTCTAGACTATAATTCATTCAGAATTTGAATACATTCACTCACGGATTCACTCTCTGATAACCCAATAACGCCACTTGCCATTGAGTTGCATATACTACATCAGTTTACTAAGTAAAGGTGAAGCAAAATATGTCTGTACAGCCACACTGCGCGTGAGTAAACGGATAACTTACAAATAGCATTATTTCTTTCACCATGCAGCAAACGTAAAAAAAAAAGAATAGAAAAAAAACCCTTTTAAACCGTTTAACTGATAGTAATAATCGGTTAAAATTCTTACTGTCGGTTAACGGTTAAACGGTCAATATGAGCATCCCTAACAGAAAGGGAAAATTAAGAAACCTGTGCACTGATAATGATTTGATTTGAAATGAAATTTCAACTGAAATTTGACATTAAAATGATTGTGTGGTGAAGTAAATAATACAGAAAAATACTTTATTTCAGGCATAAATAATATGCTGAATGTAATAATAAAAAAAGAGTAAATTCAATATAAGTACTCAATTAAAAAAATTAATTTATGCGTATATATTAGTTGGAATTGTTTGCTATTTTTACAAAGATCGTTTAAGTAAATATCAAAGTCATGTTCCCGTTGTTCCCATCATGCACGTGGGCATGAATTATTAATAAGTTTTTTTTTTTTTGCTGTTTAAAATAAATAATACACAAATTAATAAAATGAAATTTAAATAAACAAAAATAGAAAAATAAATGCATTAAAAAATAAAATAAAAAATAAATTACAATATAAATTAAAGAGTGGAAAAAATTGGAAACAACAATTATTACAAAAGTGTTGAAATTCAGATTTAAAAAAAAAAAATTAATGAAACAAAATAAATATAAAAAAAAAAATAAATGATGATAATAATAATAATATAAAAAATAAATGACAATATAAATTAAAGAGTGAAAAAATTGCAAACAATTATTACAAAAGTATTGAAATTCAGAATTGTCAAATAAATAAAAATTAATGAAACAAAATAAATATAAATAAATAAATAAATAAATGATGATGATGATAATAATAATAATAATAATAATAATAATAATAATAATATAAAAATAAATAAATGACAATATAAATTAAAGAGTGGAAAAAATTGCAAACAACAATTATTACAGAAGTGTTGAAATTCAGATTTTTCAAAAAATAAAACTTAATGAGACAAAATAAATATATAAATAAAATTAAATAAATACAAATAGAAAAATAAATAAATGATGATGATGATGATGATGATAATAATAATAATAATAATAATGATAATAAAATATAAAAAAATAAACTACAATATAAATTAAAGAGTGAAAAAATTGCAAACAATTATTACAAAAGTATTGAAATTCAGAATTTTCAAATAAATAAAAATTAATGACATGAAATAAAATAAATATATAAATAAAATTAAATAAATAAAGATAGAAAAATAAATAAATAAATAAATGATGATGATAATAATAATTAAATAATATAACAAATAAATTACCATATAAATTAAAGAGTGGAAAAATTGCAAACAACAATTAAAAGTGTTGAAATTCAGATTTTTAAAAAAAAGAAATGAAATAAATAAAAATAGAAAAAAAAATAAATAGATGATGATGATGATGATGATGATGATGATGATGATGATAATAATAATAATAATAATAATAATAAAATAATAGAAAAACAAATTAAAATATACATAAAAGAGTAAAAAAAATGCAAACAATTATTACAAAAGTGTTGAAATTCAGATTTTTCAAGAAATAATTAATGAAACAAAATAAATATACATAAAATTAAATAAATAAAAATATATAAATAAATAATTGATAATAATAATAATAATAATAATAATAATAATAATAATAAAAAAACAATATAAAATATAAATTACAATATAAATTAAAGGGTGAAAAAAAAGTGCAAACAACAATTAAAAGTGTTGAAATTCAGATTTTTTCAAAAAAGAAATGAAATAAATAAATATAAATAATTAAATAAAAATATAAAAATAAATAAATGATGATGATAATAATAATAATAATAATAATAATAATAATAATAATAATAATAATATAAAAACTAAATTACAATACAAATTAAAGAGTGAAGAAAATTGCAAACAATTATTACAGATTCACTTCATATGATAATTTCATTGATGCTGTGATGAACAAATACACTTTATTTTATTTATGAGTTTAGTATTTAGTCTATTCATGCATGATGTGTATTTTACTCAATGCATTCTGAGAGCGTGGTCTGTGACATAAGTGCTCATTGTTCCCAAAGGAGAACCACTTCAATCTGAAACACACTGTGAAAGTTGCTAATTGGCAGTTGTTTTCTTAGCCTGCCATAACTAGTTAGTTTGAATCAGTAAACATGTGGCATTGGTAAAGGCCTGAGCGTCTGTGCCCTCTACAGTCCTTCAGACAGCACACGGAGTTGCCTCATGAAATCAAACCCAGCGACCGAATTCTCCGCGGTCGCGAGGTTAAGCTTTTGATCTGAGCAAACAGATTCTTTAAAGGCAGATGCAAAAAAGGGCAGATAGGAGTAAATGAATGCATGTTTGCGTTCACTCTTACCTTATTTTTGTCGAACACGAGCCTTTGATGTTCTGTTTGTTCTCAAGCGCTCTCAGAGCTGTCTAAGAGAGAGAGATCCAGACTCCTGGATTCACATGTGTGCTCTGATCCAGATCCTCCATGATCATCATGACCTCTCCATGTGAAGGCTGCTCCAAATTGTAGTCTTGAGAAACTTTTAGTTCAATTCTGAGAGATTGTTACATGAAACCTCACTGGAATGATGTGTTGTGATTGATCAGTCTATGAATTCAGAATTTTACTATAATAGCGCTTCTTAACCTTTTTGTCTTCAAAACTGATTATAACAATACTTAGAGGCCTTAACTTTAATTTTTTCAAGATGCATTTGAATCTATGCAAATCCAAGTAAAACAAGGCATTGAAATAATTGCATTTTAGAATTCCAGAAGATTCCAGCTGAATGTTTTTTTTTCTTTTAAGAATTCACATTTTTATTTAGATATTTATTGATTTTTTTTTTTACTAATTGAGTTACATAACTTTTCCAGTTTGTGATGAGTATTAAGAACAAGGATCTCTTAAACAAGTAAATAAATAAATAGTTTATTTTATTTTATTAATTTTTATTTTTGCAAAATGGTTGAAATTCAGATTTTTTAAAATAATAATAATAATAATAATAATAATAATATTAATGAAATTAAATAAATAAATACAAATAGAAAAATAAATGAATAATAATACTACTAATATAAAAACATAAATTACAATATAAATTAAAAGTTTTTTTAAGAATTCAAATTTTTATTTAGATATTTATTGTTTATTTTATTTTTATTTTATTTTTTGCAAAATGGTTGAAATTCTGATTTAAAAAAGAATGTATGAAATAAATAAATAATAATACTAATAATATTAAAACATAAATTACAATATAAATTAAAAAGTGTAAAAAAATTGCAAACAACAATTATTACAAAAGTGTTCATTCTGATTTTTCAATAAATAAAAATTAATTAGACAAAATAAATATAAATACAATTAAATAAATAAAAAAAAATAAAAAAAATAAATGATAATAATACAATAATATAAAAAATAAATTACAATAAAAATTAAATAGTGTAAAAATAGCAAACAACAATTATTACAAGTGTTGAAATTCAAATTTTTCAAAAAATAAAATTAATGGAACGAAATATATAAAATAAAAAAAAATGAAAAAATGATGATGATGATAATAATAATAATAAAATAATATTAAACAAATTACAATATAAATTAAAGAGTGAAAAAAATTGCAAACAACAGTTATTACAAAAGTGTGTTAGTTCTGATTTAAAAAAAATAAATAAAATGAAAATAAATACATAAATAAATCAAATTAAATAAATAAAATACAATATCAATTAAAGAATGAAAAAAATGCAAACAAACAAACAAACAAATAAATAATTGGTCATAATTTATACCCAATAAAATATTTTAGAGCTTGCAAATCCAAGAAAAAAAAAATGTATCATCTTTGTAAAAATACCTGTGGCATTGTATGATTTTTATTAATTTTATTTTTTAGGGAGTGTAATAAAATAAGGAATAGCTTGTTTTAGCTTATTTCAATGTCTGTTTTTTTTTTTTTTTTTTGTCTAAATTTGAGTTAAGTAGAGCTGCATGATTAATTAAAATAAATTAAATAAAATCAAATATTGTGATATGGATTAGTGCAATTATCAAATCACAAAGGCTGTGAATTAATTGTGAATGTATTGTATGTGTGTTTCAGTCTGAAGCGTGGCACTGTGTTTATTTGATCAGTTCACAGTAAATGTTCACATGAACTCTATCTGCTTCTGCTCTCAGTTTGAGGCCCATTAATGTGCTTTTGGAAACACATCACGTGCCAACCATCTTCACATACTTGAGAAGCTCTTATCACCAGATAGGAGCTTTAAGAGCTTTCAGCACTTTTCCAAATAAATCAAAATAAAGTTTAAATTCTTAACATTTAAAATAAAGAACTTGTATATTAGTGTGTGTATATACTAATAGTAGCATTGTAATTTAAAAAAAGTAACATTCATTATTATATTTGTATTATTTTATTATTATTTTAGTAATAATATTAATTAATTAGAATTTAATAAGCACAGGAAAGCACATTTTGAATCACAGTTGCAACTTGAATGAAAAATTGCAGTTAGATTTTTCCCCAAATTACCTAGTGGTTAAAACCACTGAGCTCCACTGTATAATAACTGATAGTTGTCCCAGTTGTGCTTAGTCACCCATGTCAGGGTTTATTTCACATTGATGGCTGTCTGGCTTGCATAAACCTTGTTTATAATAGACCAACACAAAGAGAATGAACCATGTTCTTCAGTCTCAGCTGTGTTTTTAGGCCTTGAATGTCTTTTATTCTAAACAGAGCATGAGGTTAAACATTGTTCTGTTTATATATAACAAACAAAAAACAACATGTGGTCAGTGTGGAAGCATTTAAAACTGTTCGAGAAAGACTCAAAAATCATTCCAAGCAGCGACAGCGAGAGACTGTTTAGAAGCGCATCGCATGTCTTCATGAGAAGAGAAAGGTTACTGTATGATGACTGAAATCATCCATTAGTCAATCAACTCCAGAACGTTCTGTTGTCTAATACACCAGACACCAATTGTGTTTATTCTGACAGCAGCTCCTTAGCCAGGGTTCAAAGCCCAAAGATGACAATCATTCACAAATCTGCTGCTGCCAGCAAAAACTAGGACTGAGCTCTTCTTGCGGGTTTATGCCAAAATAAAAGACAACATTCATAAATGTTAGTATTGGCATTTTACTGTTGTTCTGTAAAATAAAATAAAAAGTAAGACAAAAATAATGCTATGAAACATTCCAACAGCTCTATTAATACATTTATTCTGTCATTCTCCTTTGCTCAGCAAGGCTGCACTTATTTGTGCATTAAAAACACATGCCTGATTCAAGAAGAGGGTCTTAAAAATGGCCAAAGAATATTATTTTACTAACATATTTCAAGGTAAATTGTGCTTTGTTGGTAGGCTATAATGTCCACTAGAATTATGTTCAGCGTTAACTATTTTAAAATTGTTGTTTTGTAATTTATTATTTATTTATTTTTTTTTTTTGAAAAGCAAGACAAAACTGGAAAATGCAAATATATATGCAATGGTGAAAAAAATTGTCAAAATGCTCGGTAAGCGGCCTTCATTTCAGTGCATCCCTACCTTGAATATTATGCAGTTTGCATACATACATACATGCATTTTTGTGGAATTTTTTTTTTTTTTTTCAAGACGTTTCCAACTCTGATGTTGGGCCAATTCTATAGAATGGCCCATATTTACTAATAGTAGTATTGTAATGTCGTATTCTGACATTTTGCAATTTTGCAAAAAGTAACATTCATTATTAGACGTTTATTATTATTGTTGTTTTGTTTAGTAATAATTATAATAATAATACATTGAAAAGTACAGTTAATAAACACATTTGAAATCACAATTAAAAATAAAAATGCAATTAAATTTTCCCCCTAATTTTATGTTTACAAATGCCCCCTAGTGGGCCCTGGACCCCTGGTTGAGCTCCACTGTATAATAACTGATAGTTGTCCCAGTTGTGCTTAGTCATGTCAGGATTTATTGCATAAACCTTGTTTATAATAGGCCAAGAAAAAGAGATTAAACCATGTTCCCAGTCTCAGCTGTGTTTTTAGGCCTCGAATGTCTTCGATTCCAAACGGAGCATGAGGTTAAACATTCTTCTGTTTATATATTTAACAAAAAGAAAAGAACAAAAGCTGTATTTCTGTCTTGGAAAAGATCCTTGCACCGGAGTGTTGCTGGGTACTAGTTCAAGACCAGAATAAAAAATCCACCCGTGTGGAAGCGTCCGTGACAGACGCGTCCGACAGGAGGACTGACGTTCGGCCCTGTTGGGCTCTGGCACCCTGAGCGGCGAGAGTGCAGAGGGCTCACGTTTCGCCTTACGGACGCTCGCAGAGGACGATTCCAGATGAGTCCCCCGCCCTGCCTCTGTCAGAGCCGGTGATAAATGAGGAGCGGGACCGGCCTCTGTGTTTATTTAGACCTCTTGTTTCTGCTCAAATCCAGCGCCGAAGTGCCTGCTATTAAAACATAACCCGACCTGACAACAACCAGTCCTCTGGGCATTGGCCCCCCTCGCCACCGGACTGGAAGGGGAACCGCGGCAGCCGACTGTAGCAGACTTTCCAGTACATTAGGAGTCCATGAAAGATCTGACCAGGGCTTTGGCCGCCTCCAAACATATGGGAAAGCGCTAGACTCGGCCCTCACAAGATCCCGCTCTATTTTTCCAAGGGATTCGGCCCCTAAGAGAGACGAGCGTGAGCCGGAGGGCTCGGGACGTCGCAGCTGCCTGGGCCTTTGGGCATGCGTGTCCTTATAAATAGTTTCCTGTATGTCAAATCCACTTTTCGCTTGAGACGAGAGAGGCCCGGCGATGGTTTCGGCTTGTAAAACATCTCAATGTTCCAGTCTTGCGAGGGAAGGTTTGAGCGCCGCCAGTTGTTGCGCTCGAGTCGAGCCGGTCCGCTTGTGTTGCGGCGTTCCGCCTCGGACCATTTGCGGGCGTCTCACGTGCTCGCCCGGATCTGGGACTCGGGGTGCAATGGTGAGAAAATGTCCAATCGACAGGGGGCCTGTGAAACGTGAGCCAGCTCTTACTTAGCGTTCTGTTTTTACAAATGTTCGAAGCAGACGAGCGCTGACGCAGGCCATCAAACCTTAATACCTCATCAGAAGAGAGGAAGTGGGAAAGTACCGCGGGGGAGCGATTTGGCAGTGCGATCCCTCGCTCGTAGGACATGTGGTGACAACTGCTTCTCTCGCGCAAAACAAACAACCATTAATATGCACGTTCACAGACGGCGTAATTGAAAATCCGCTTCACGTGCGAGATAATTGTGTGTTTTGTCAAATGTGTTGGGATGGAATTGGAAGCGGACTGTGTGTTTTTGTTTGGGGACCTCAGGCGTGTTATTCGGCGGCAGCGTCCTGGATTGGGATCCGCCGCTCTCAAGTGGGCACATCTGAAAACCGAGGGGGTTTGGCAGGGAGATGGCAGCCTGCGCTTATATGAGGCCCCAAATTTAATGAGCATGAATAATGAATAATACACTCGACATGCTGATCTCTGAATGAGATGCCAATTTATTAGGCCAAACCCTTCCTGCTCTGCTCTTCCTCTCAATATCTGGCCTCTTTATTTGGACTTAGCAGGAGAGGAGCTTCTTGAACTTGATCTGTTTATGTGTACTCAGCATAGCATGCACTTTATGTATGCGTGGAATACCTGGATTGCATACGGTGTCTGTTCAATTGTGCAGGATACTAAAAGCTCCTCTTAAAAGCCTTTTAAATGACTTTTTGCTTATATTTGCTACAGAGCACGGTCAGAAATCAACTTTTCCCATTAAGGGGCAATATTTTCCCCCTGGAATCACCTTATTATTATAATCACTGTATGTTGTCTTTAATGCCAACACATAAGACTCAACACTGGACAAAACTGATGCACTTTTTATTCATTTTCATTAATTGTGACAGATGTAATACATTGTTTAATGCATTTTTTGCCCCTTTGTTTTGAATTTATGATGCATTTTTGTGACTGCTACATAGAGATTATTTGTAAACATTACATATACATATGCGTAGTATTATTTTACAGAGATAAACTTATTCTCATGCAGTCTTAGAGCAATCAGCACTGCTACACTAGATGGCTGTATTTATGTTTATGCATTTGTAAGATGCATTTATCTGAAGTGACTTACATTGCATTCAAGCTGTGCACTTGATCAGTTCATGGAAAACAAACTAACAACTCAAGCACTGCTAGAGACATGCTCTACTTGAAACTTGTTTGAAAACAGTCATTTTCTGCAATTTTGACATTTCTTGGATTAAACATATAGGAGTATTGTTACCAGTGATATTGCATACTACTGTTTGAAATGTTTACCATTGTATAATGATTTTAATTCACAAATACGAAGCACTAACTGAAAGCTGTGTTTTCAACATTGCTAATACTCAGAAATGTTTGTTGAGCAGCAAATCAGTATATTAGAATGATTTCTGAAGAATCATGTGACACTGACGACTGCAGTAATGATGCTGAAAATTCAGCTTTGATGACAGAAATAAATTACATTTTAACAGATATTCGCATAGACAATAGCTATTTTAAATTGTAATAATATTTCACATTTTTACTGTATTTTTGATCAAATAAATGCAGCCAGCCATTTATTAGGTGTTTATTACAGGTGTAAAAATGCACTATCCAAAGTTACATTTTTAAAATTCATGAATGAAAACATTTCGTAATATGATTTTAATGTGCAATTTTCATGGTAATGCAATGTCTGAAATGAGCTTTTAAGTTTTCAAGTGATATATAATTTCTTATTATTTCTAAAGTGTGATTGGGAAAAAGGCAATGAAGAAAGTCTTTCTGTGAAAAAGGTCTGAACCCCTGAAATGATGTAGATTTTTGAGGTGCACTCTTGTTATAAATGAATCTATTGCTTTTCCTACATAATTTGTAACAAAAAACAGTGGTAAAATATCTATTTAGGAGTAGGGTTGGGTATTGAGAACCGGTTCCAAATTTCCAATAATCAGGTGTTTGATAAGACACGGGCATTTCGATTCCGCTTAACGATTCCCATTTTAATGTGATTTTTTTTAATTTAATGTATTTTTTTTCCCACATTTTAATGTGATTTTTATTTTTATTTAAGTGCAGGAAGGAGAAGAACTTGCAGCGAGCACAGAGCGATAAGCTGTGTCCGTTCTCGAACAGTTCCGGGCATTTCTACTGCTTCTCTTTCACATTTATTGACACGAAATACATCAGTATATCCTCATAAACACAGCGTTTTTTGTCTTGCGTGAACGTAAACAGATGAGAAAGAAAACAGTGTGTACAGTATTTTTAGATCTGTGCTCAGCGTTAAAGAGACAGCCGTCTAATAAACGTGCCGCCCGTCATTAATGTTAATCAAAGAACAAAAGAAAATCATTAACTGACTCAATATATTTTATAATGAGGATTAATAAATATTTTATTTATGAAAAGAAAACTATGCAGTGTTTTTAAACTTTTGATTTCAATTTCTGTACCTGACATTTGTTTGGTTTTATTTATTTATGCTTTTGCCAATTGATTTGTTTGTTCCTATTTTATTACTTGTCTTTAACGATTTAAAGTTTGAAATTTATATATTATATTTTTCTGTGGTATATTTTGGTAAAACCATAGGCAAACGACAGAATAAATATGTTTGACTCAAATTTTTTAAATGTTTTTTTTTTTTTTAGTTTTTATTGGAATCGGAATTAGGAATCTAGAAGAATCGGAATCGATAAAATTCAAACAATACCCTATTTAGGAGTCTTAGACCTTCCCAACAATATCTAGTTTGTCATGATAAGATTGTGATTTAGTTGTAATATGGTGAAGTTATTTCAAAGGTCTGAAAACTCACCACATTCATGTACACACATATAGAGAACAAAAAAACCAACAGCATTCATAGTCATAGGTTGATGAAAGGCAGGCTGTGCATGAGCGTTTGCTAGTGTTTCCTGGCTGAATTATTGATGGCGCTAATCAATACGTCTCCAGTCTTTAATACACCGATCGATTCCTCCATTATCTCCATCTTTATAAACTCTTGAATGTTGAGAAACAGAAGGCTGAAAGGTGTGTCTGCAAATATGTGTTTTTACAGTCTCTCTGGCTGCAGCTATCAGCATGAATGATGTGTTTTATGACTCGGTGAAGCTTGATACTCCTAATACCTGGGAGTAGCTGGCAAATGCAGGAGAATTCCAGCCAGACTGCGGCGTCTGACTCCCACTTCACACAGCAAACCATCAAACGCTCTGGATGTGTCAGTCAGGGATTGTCATTGCGTTGTGACGCAAAAGGGGCCGTTCAATTATTGATTCGACGCGTCTTATTTTTGGACCGACGTCTGATGCGTCGCTTTCGAACGGATCACAGATCGGGTCTGTTCAGATTGCGGATGCTTTTGTTTCGATTCTCAGATTTGAGAAAGCGTTTGGTCTTTGGCTGTCTTTAGCCGGACGTGCCAGATGCTCATATCGCTCCGTCTGCTGACGAGCTCTACCTGTCCCTTTCTCTCTTCAGATGAGCACCCTCCCGTGCATCGCAGGCCTCTCTCGTCTCCTCAGCCTGTTATCTGTAAAGAGGGCTGATCTCTTGGCACAAATCGTGGAGTGAGCTGTCGGAGACGTGGCAGGGTTAAGGAGCGAGCGCCGCGTCGAGTCTCCAGATGAGAAATCGAGTGGGTGTTGAAATATCAGACAGGGAGCGTTTCAGAAATACCCAGCTTTACCTGTACGACCGAACGGCAGCGGGAAATTGAGTATAAACTGTGTGGAAATGTAATGTTTTTAGCAAGTTCTCTTGCGGTTGCTAAGGTGTTCTGACTGGTTGCTAAGGTGTTTTCTTCCTGTCTCGTGTTGAAGGAAGTCTAGATGTTGCCTGTGGTTCCTCCTTCCATGTTTCTCTGGAATTTTTCACCCGTTTTATCGCCGAGCAGATGAAAATCATGCTTGAAGTACCAGGTTTCCAACAGTAAATGCCGGGAATGCTGCAAATCCACTGTGGCTCTGCAAAAAAAATCTTACTTTTTTTTTTTTTGTCTGGGTTCTAATCACAACATCTAAGAAATCTTAAATTAAGATGCATTCACTAGATAAGCAAAATGATATATGATATTTAGACTAAAATGCACCTTTAATGTCAATGTCATTTTGCTAATCTAGTAAATGCATCTTAATTTAAGAATCTTTTGATATTTTGACTAGAATCAAGACAAAAATACTAAGTAAGACAAGCCTTTTTTTGCAGTGTGGCACTGCATGTTTCGTCATGTGACCAGAAGATGACGATTGATTTATTAACTGATTGTTTAAATGATTGATTGATTGTATTTGAGTTTATTGCAAGACACTGTCCAAAAAAAAAAAAAAAAAATCAGAAAATGTAAGCAAAATCTAATTTCACATTTAATTACAAAAAATCTACTAGTAAATGTGAAAGACTGAAACAGTATTTTCTTGTAAAATGTACTGATAAACCAGAATACCGATTGATTGATTGATTAACTGATTAATTGAATTTGTCTCTATTGCCATATCAAAAATACTGTAGACAAAAATAGATATTAGATATTAGTTTAGACATTGCTAGTAAGTTTCATTACTAACTACAAATAAACCTCAAGGAACCTCAAGTTTTTTTTTCCGTCTTTGACAATTGCTAATTGATTGTATTTGTATTTTATTGCTAAATAAATAAATAAATGGGGACATTACCATTCTTCATTTGGAAATTGCTAGTCAATTTAGCTAATTACCAAAAAATAAAATAAATAAATAAAATCTAATTACATTTAACAAAAACTAAGGTTTTCTTGAAAAATGTACTCTAATATTC